>NW_021143632.1:0-88658 GCF_004193775.1 Glycine soja
AAACCTATTGATTTTGATTGTCTTTTTATTGTATAATCTCTTTTCAAGAATGCGAGATATCAAATAATGTTTGTTGATCAGGCTAGTATGTTCCGACTACTTATTTAAGCCTGCAAAAATTTAAATGAAGTTGGTCTAACATCCAGCTATCTTCACTTCATTTTATTTCTTATCCAACCATTTTTAAGGTCTAATATCAAAGAGCTTATGAATTTTACACATATTGTTACAGAAACTTTTGTTATACTATTCCTTAGCTCCAAAATTAAGAAAAAAAAAAAGCTTTCTGTCATATATGGTTCTTATTTTGTGGAAACAAAATATTGCTCTATTGCTCTTTCCGGGAGGTTTACTTGCACTGGGAAAAATATAACAAAAAGAATCAGCTCTAAAACATGATGTTAAAATTATGCAATTAAAGTGCAGAATATTTATTGATAAGACATGCAGAGTAGATTGGAAAAAGAGCATACAAAATCATCTTGATAACTGAATTTATTATTCACATGTAGATATCATAACCATTGTCTGTAACTGAGCAGATAAGAATTTTTTTCTCTTTTAAATATAAAGAAATCATCTCGTTTGAGTTAAAAACCAAGACAAGTTCAGAGAAGCGAAAATATAAAATAAAAACAGAAGTTGTAAAACATATAAGACATCACCGAAACTACTAGAACCCTCTAGAACAATATTTGATTGGACCTAACAACAAAATGTCACATCATGAACTTTTCAGCTGAATTTGAATAAAACAGAGCACCAAATCCTATTACTATAGAGCACACCTAAATTTTAATTAATTTTTCTCCCTTAACTCACGTGGATCAGAATATGTTATCATAGATTAAAATAAGAGTTGCCAAATTGTCAACAATCAATCTTGTTATTATTGTGAGGAAGAAATTCTCAACACAATGTAAACTTTTGCCCTATTATTGAGAGGAAGAAATTCTCAACACATAAAGGTACTAAATAAGCAAAAATAAATTACAATCCCGAGAATCAATAGCTAGGCATTGCTATTTTGATAAGAACAGCAATAGCATCCTCCAAACCTTTGTTATGTGCTGCATATTACAAAATTGTACCAGTCATTAATACCATTTTGCATTATGCACGCTATTTCGTTCCCATTGCTGTTGTGGAAGTACTTTTGCTCCAGACATGGAATGAAAATTGATCAGGAATTTTGTTTTTTTGTGCCATCGATTGAGTTTGTATAAGTGAGGACATGTTGATCTTCTGACCAATTTTGTTTTTGAAATTATAATAATTACTAGTTCGCTATCTAAATTCATGGGAAATTGAAAATTGATTCCCACGAAACTGTATTTTTGTTGTACATTACACTTCTCAGGTGTTCTTAGAAGTCCTCTTCCTACTGCTAAGCCTTATCATATTCACTCTCCCCTGCATTCTGATTTTTACTTATAAATAAGTTAATGTCTAAGAGCAGGGCTGAATGAGCATAAAAAAGGGGCTCACATTCAAGTCTAGAACCTGTTTAGTTTGTGAACTAAAACTTTGTTTTGGTTTTTCCTATCTCTTATGCTATTAAAATTATTCTAGAATTCACCTACAGTTTTTTTACTCAAAAATAAGTGTTGGAATTCTAAGATATGATATCAAGTTTATTTATGTAATTTGTTTGATGACCTATTGTGGAATAATAAATTCAAAAATAACATGGAATTACATTAACCGTTAATTAACTTATAAAGATTTTAACAATAAATAATATGTAATTATTTTTAGTAAATTATATTTTTTTAAATTTCTCATCAGTTAATCTAACATCATCAATTATTTTAAACATATGAAAATATAATAATTCAATTTACCAAAAAATTTACATATAATAGCATGTCAAACTATTGATATTGTCGAGAGGACAATGAACTACCAACATCACTCTTACATAATCAGTAACCTATTGATAGTTGATAGCAAACAACAAATTCAAATATTAAAATTACAAGCACTAAAATATATAAAAAAAAAATCTTTATATATTAAAATTACAAGCACTAAAATATACAAAAAACAATTATTTAAACCCACCAAAAATATGATATGTTATTTTGTCGAAGTACGAGGAATGCAATACTAATTTATCTTTACACTAATGTTTTTGCACAATCTTTGCACTTGTCCCCAATAAATAAAAAAGTCCTTGCAGGTTAGAGTATTTCCAAGTCTTTCTAGGGTTGATATCATTATGTGAAAAGTCTACTAAGAACTAAGATGAATAAATATCATTTGTCATTTGGCTAAAGCGCAGAAAATGCAAGCTTAATTAATTTGTCTTGATATAAAATTTCCACAAAGACTAATAATTTTAAAGTCTATACAATCGTTTTACTTTTAAATTTGGATGTGATTGTGTGTTTAATTTTCTAACCCATTAAAGGAGTTAGAAAACAAAAAAGACAAAAATATCATCTTTTTTTATCATTATTTAAAAGTACTAATATATTTCAATACATGTGAAAATTTTTAAAAAACTATAGTTTATACGCTATTTATTTAAAATATAATCTTTATATTATAATACAAAAATATCACTATTTCATACTCATACAATCAGTATGAATATAATAAACACTATAATTTGTCTAAATATTATTATATATATCATTACTATATAACAATAACATTTACAATATTCATAATCTATTACTATTAGATTCAAATAAAAATCAAATTCTCAACTATATTATTTATTGAGAGATTCTTTTAACTAATTTCCTGTAATATACTTATTGGTCTCGAAGCTCCACTCAATTTTATCAGGGACTAACAAACAACGATTAATTCATTATATTGTCATGTCTTTATAAATGTCTCTAATAATTTTATTTTTCAAGTGTGCAAAGCGCTTCGACAAATTTACTATTCTTAGTTGAGTGTAAGTGTCACATATTAATTAATATTTTTAGGTAAAGACATATTCTGAATATTTTAAATGAGAGAAGCATACCGATGAGCCAAGATGATAGGACCCTTGATCAATGAAATAGCATGAGGAGAATGAGCGTAGCAAGTCAGATTCTGAATTTCTCTCAATCTAGCTTGTCGAACCCTTTATATAACACTAGAAAATATACATTTAATGTCATTTATTCCTTAATAGAGTCACATAGAGTCTTGGTCTTGGTGAAATACTTACTCTGTCAAAGGATTCCTTAATATCCATAGCCTCCAGTAGGTGAGGATAGTGTCTACTGTCTAGGAAACAAATATTGCTGCGTATACCACCATCAATTCCTCCATGTGGTCACATAAATAACAACCTCGAAATCACCACGATCTCCTAAATTAGGGACTACCAACATTGACATTTAGTTTATAAATGTATTCATCTGGCTTTACCCGAAATCTCATTGAATATAGAGAAAAACATGAAGACTAGAGACGGAGAACACTATTTTAGGATTGAGAATCTCTTTAAATAAAACGAAAGAGAATAGAGGATACAAGAGATATAAGATGGATGGTGATGATAGAGTAATTGCTAACTAGTGATTAGAATTAAGACATTTATTCCTAAATTAGGGAGACTTCGCCTAAAGCTGCAGAAAAAAGAAAAATTAGTATTGCAATAGATTTATTGTAAATACTTGTGGTGAACCTTCAACGAATCATGATCATGATTAGACAGGCTAAGCCCATGATGAACCATACGTGGTCCACTCCTCTCTTGAAAAGGTAGTCTCCAACAGATATTTTCAGTGATAGCAGTGAGAATATGTACTAAGTACTAATGATACCATTTATTGCAGACAGACTTCTTATAAAACTAGAAGTTTGATAGTTTACAACATTTAGAAAAGTGTATCAATTTAAATGGCAGAATACAAATAAAAAAATGAAAATTGCAAAAGAAATGGCAAAACTGCATGAAATGAAGTTGTGTTTTAGACTGCCTATGATCCTTTCCCTTTTCTTACGAAAATAAGGACTAGATGATGGGATCTAATTGGCACTCTCATATTGGTGCAACGGAAGAGAGAGAATTTCAAATTAGCATTCATTGTGTGAATTTCATTTACAGATATACTCTTTTCTATTTTCGTGATAATTGAGATAAATAGATAAAATTTGATAAGTCCAGCAACCTAACACTAGCTTGATGCAATTTTTAATGCTCTACTTGCTACTTTTGGCAAAGCAAAAGTGCATGTACAGAAGGGGTCTAACACAAGGATGCAAATACACTGGTAGTAACTAGGAACAAATAGGGTATCTTGCATTCTTCTTCTCATGCACAAATTTGATTCACAGTTAAGTATAGCTGCACTAGGAGAATATAGTAGAAAGCATTGTTGAAGATGAATATGAAGTGGTGAAATTTTAGATATCACAGATCTAAGCACAATAATGAAAAACAAACAGCATTACAAATATATTATACAATAAATACAACAATAGCATACTAAGTTTCTGGAAACAAGATTTTGCAGTTCATTACTTAAATACAAAACATTGTAAACTCCTATACTAAAGAATTATCTCGCATTTGTAGCTGCCAACAATGGTTTCTTCTCTGATCAGAAGCGTGCAGCACATCTGCAACAATCAGCATTTTTTTGCACAACAATTAATGTGGTGGAATAATTACAAGATATAAACAGAATTATATTTTTTCATATAAAATTGAAAATTGAAGTATACATGCAGGGACCATGGCCCCCATGTTTTTCACAAAGTGTATTTAAAATACCATGTTAAAAGAATTACGGTCCCCTAAAAATTTATGGAAATAAATATTGAAAAATAATACATGTCATCTTAATTGAAACTTAGCGAGATAAAAAGAAAAAAGAAAGAGAAGTTTATGTATAATAGGTAATATAATGTGATAATGTAATAGTAAAAAGTGAGATAAAAAGAAATTAAAGATAATAATAAAGTATTTGTAATGTGTAGGTGTACATTTATAATTATGGAAAATCATTTTAAAGAAATGCATGTATTTGTTTCTTCTATGAATGTATAATTAATATATTTGAAAGAGTTTATGTTTCTAATAATTAGGAATAAAAAAATGTATTTATTTATTTTCATATAAATGATAAAATTAATTAGATAGTAATGGTTTTATGCTTAATATAGTTGTATATTTTTTCTTTATAAAAAAATTACAAGTTAAATATTAATTAGATTAAATTATTATTATTATTCTTGGCCTCCTCTAAGTGAAATACATATTGCTCTTTTTGATCAGTGAAGCAATTTCTTGATATATGTAAAATAAAACAAAGTCAGAACATAAACCATGAAATTGAAAAATAAATCTAGAACATACCTTTTTGCCTTGGAGCGTTCAGCAAAACTTCCCACCACATTCACCATAACCATACATATACATAGTCTGTTAACCTGTTCAGAAATCTGATGTAGGCAATTCTCCAAGGACGCCACAGTAGTAATGGCCCTAATAAGCCCCAAAATCCAGTGAAGTATCCAATCCCCAAGCTCATGTATAATCCCTCATAGAAAACTGAATCATCACCTTTGACTGGTGGTTCTTGATGCTCTGCTGTTGTCTGATCTCCATCCCCAGGACAAGTTTTGTTAAGTTGTTCGCCACAAAGATCAATGTTTCCTTCAAAACTAGAGGCTTCAAAGGTTTCAAAATGTCTTCCTGATGGGATTCTTCCAGAAAGAGAGTTGTGTGACAAGTCTAATTTTCCCAAATAATCAATTTCAGAAAGAGAAGAAGGAATTCTCCCAGAGATGTGATTTCTTGACAAGTCAACTGATTCAAGGGAACTTAAATTCCCAATCTGAGAAGGAATTTCTCCACTCAAATTGTTTCTTGATAGATTCAAAGAAACTAACCCAAGCAAATATCCTACCTCCTTTGGTATTTCACCCATTAAATTGTTACTAGAAAGATCAATGCTCTTGAGCTCTAACTCTGGATTCTTGAACCCCCGTTCCACACCTTTCCACATCCATGTTATGTCAAGCGTATAACCTCCGAATGAGTAAAGACCATAAATTTCAAAGTAAGTGTTATTATTCCAATATATATGAGACAGAGTGTCACTTGAGTTGATGCTCTGTTCAGACATTGCAGTCCAATTCTTTAAGCATGTTGGAATTCCTCTTGACAAGTTATTCCTTGAAAGATCCAACAATTGAATACGCTTCAAATAACAGAGATGAATGGGTAGATTTCCGGAGAGGTGATTTCCTCGCATGTTCAGGATTATCAATTGATGCATACTTTCTCCAATCCATGATGGTATTGGACCCGACAACATATTTTCACTCAGGTCCAGCATAAATAAACTGCTGCAATTCTTCAAAGAAGAAGGCAACTCACCCATCAAACTATTGTTTCGTAAAACCAAGGCTTCCATATTAACAAGGGCGCCCATGGACATAGGAATCTTCCCTGACAATTTATTGCTGCTTAAATCAAGGAACAGTAATTGCTTTACTGATTTCCAACAATCTGGCAGTTGCCGCTTTATTTGATTGTGTGACACATCTAAAGTGCCCAAATTTGAAGCTGTGCCTTGGTCACATAAGAATGAAAACAAATCTGAAAAATTATTTTCAGAGAGCATCAGCTCGGAAGCTTGTAGTAAAAATGACGGAATTTTACCCTCAAACTGATTGGAATTCAGAAGTATAGACGGTCTGTTAGGAAGCTTCAATGATATATTAGGAATTGCACTAATGAGATAATTGTGAGACATATTTAATAATATCATATTTTGCAACTTATTCCAAAACCAGTCTGGTACAGAGTCATTAATCCCGTTATCAGAAATATCAAGCTCATACAACGAACTTTGAGTCTTGAGCCAACTAGGAAAAGTGGGGCCCAACTCGCAAGAACGGAGTCCCAACTGTATTAATTGGAATGGAGGAACCCAACTCGGGACAAATTTCAGAGACAACTCTGATAGGCGCAAGTATTTTAATTTGGAAAAATTAGAAAGATGGGATTCAGTGACGTCACCCTCCAAAGAATTCCCAGCCAAGTTAAGATACTCCAACTCTGATAGCAATCCAATGCTTTTAGGTAACATGCCAGTCAACCGGTTATAAGATAAACGCAACATCCTAAATATGTGTCTGTTGCACCATGAAGAATTTCGGAAGAAGCTAGAGAATTCCCCGTTCAACTTGTTATTTGAGAGGTATAAACTCTGCAATGCACACATGTTACCAAAGAAAGATGGAATCTTGCCTTGCAGTTTGTTACCGTAGAGCTCAAGAACTTCAAGAGAGTTCATTACTTTCCCAAATCCATCTGGAATGGGACCTTCTAACATGTTATTATTAAGTAAAAGGTTATGAAGATTGGTGGTGGAGTTAAAGAGCCAGTAAAATATAGTTGATGATTTCAAAAGATTTGAGGAGAGATCAAGGGAAACAAGAGAAGATGAAGAACGCATAATGAAAGAAGATGACATAGGAAAACTTCCATCCGTAAGACTACAATTTTGCAAATCAAGATTTTGAAGTTTTGAACTGAAGTTGAAACCACCTTGAAAGACTGATGATGTCATATTATTATAGGAAAGGTCAAGGATAACAAGAGAAGGAAAGTTTGACAACAGTTGAAATGTTGAGGATGTGAGCTTATTTGAAGAAAGATCAAGGATGGTAAGAGCAGTGGAAAAGTTGGAAGGTGAATAAAACAGAGATTGAATATTTGTATCTGAAAGAGAACAACCAACTAGCCTCAACTCTCTTAAGTTTGGAATAAGCTTGCTGATCATTTGTAGCCAGTGATGAGAAGAGGAAAGGTTGTGTAGTGAACTTAGCCTAAGTTTTGTCAAGGAAGAAAGATTTGTCAACCACTCTGCATCCTTAGATTTCACATCAAAATTGCCACCAAGTCCAAGAGTGTGCAACAAACAAAGATTCCCAATCTGGATAGGGAGTGCTCCCGAGAATGAATTCCCCCCCGCAAGATCAAGATACCTCAACTGTGAGAGATTTCCAAGTTGATAAGGGAGTTCCCCATCTAGATCATTATCACTTAGATCAAGATATTGTAAATGTGTAAGGTTTCCAAGTTGATAAGGGATTTGTCCATAGAGATAAAGATTCTTACCTAGATCAAGAGACAGTAAATGTGTAAGCTTTCCAATATCAGAAGGAATAATCCCAATAAAAAAACAATGAGAGAGATTGAGATATCTTAAGTTGGTGAACGAGCCCATGTGTTCTGGGATATGACTCCATGGAAAAGAATTAGAGCTGAGATCCAAGTGTTCAATAATTTCAAGGGCAATCAATGAAGAGATATTGATTGCACCTCTCAAATATTGTGTATCCTGACCACGGAGATGAAGCATCTCAACATGACCAGTTTGATTGTTGCATTGAATGCCTTTCCATTTGCAACAGTCTCTGTTACTGTCATCGTCACTCCATGTAGAGAGAATGCCATAGCCATCTATGAGGCCATGTTTGAAGTTGAGGAGTGCTTGTCTCTCAGTCTGAATGCACTTAATTTCTGCGCTATTGGGAAGGCTGTTGAATCCAAGAATGGATACTGCAGCATGCAATAAAACCAGCAAAAGTGCATAAAATAGTTTCAGAGAATAACAACTCATTATGAAATGACTAAGAGTAAAACAAAGATCGGTTACTGTGACCAGTTTTCTCTTAAATTGTCAAGTATGAAACACCAGGATTTATATAGCTGATAGTATGGCTAAATGACAGAGTCGTGTTAATTCTTGTTCACTTATCGAAGACAACAAAATAAGGATATTTTCTCTTAAAAAAAACTTTATTTTAAAAATTAAAATACGAAGACTCCATATACGAGGCTTATATATTTTAAATTCCTTTATTACACTCAGGTGATAAGCAATTTATAATAAAAAAATTCAATAATTATATAATTGTGTAATAAAATTATCTCATATATTAACTACAGGTCCATCAAACTCTACTTCATATTGTACCAGCAAGTTGTAACAACTAAAATTTCATCAGATAATTCGACAAAAAAATGATGTTACAAATTTTAATAAATAAAAAATATAACTATGATTTTATTTTTAGATTATCAAGGGAATTTTTGTAATGTCATTAAATTACACCACGTGAGCTGCACATTAAAGTATTTGAGTTTGTCACTTTAACGAGCACACGATGCTGAGAAAAGTCTATGTAAAATTAAAAAAAACAAGGCTTAAACAACATTTTGGCTCCTATAAATTATTAGTGTTTTTGTTTTAGCCTTTCAATAATGTTTAGTCCCAGTAAAAATTAAAAAAATAAATCTGTCCATATTATCAAAGTAAGAACATTAATTGACTACATAACATGTAGTTACATTAACCATTCATTGACTTCTCATGCTATCAAAGATCTTAATAATAAATAATGTGTAATTTTTTTAAAATCTCTCATCAACTAATCTAGCATTATCAATTATTTTTAACACATGAGAATTTGAAGATCCAAATTACTACAAAATTTACACATGACAGTCTATCAAATTCTCATTAGTAACGTGACGAGTCAATGGACAACCAACAACATTATTACATAATCCGTAAATGTTGATAGTAAGGACTAAAATCAAGTATTAAAATTACAAGGACTAAAATATAAAAAAAAAATTTATTTAAGCCCACCAAGAAATATGATGTGTTATTTTGCCAAAGTACAAAAATTGCATGACTAATTTGTCTTTACATGAATGTTTTGTATAGACTAGCAATTTCAAGTCTTTGCACCGGTCCCCAAGAAATAAAAAAGTCTTTGCACATGTTTTTAAATTCACCAATGGTGGGGAGATATTTTGCATCAGGTAAAATGAGCTTTTTAAATCAATTCTAGAACCAATATGTAAATCTTGTCTATGTAAAATGTATTTTCTTTTTTACATCAATTGTTTTGTAACCAACATAAAAAGTGTCTTTCTATATCAATTATGAAACAACCAATGTAAAATTATCACTATTTCTGTCATTAATTTTTCTCCCACAATAATCAGCCCAGATCCACATCAAAATCACACCTTAATCCATCTTTCCCCCCATTCAGATCACCCTCTTAAAACTCATGAAAGAGAAATGAAAGGAAACAAAGCAACCACACAATGTGAAGAAAAACCAAAAAGAACAAAACAACCATCCTCCTCAACAAGTAAGTTTGGATGAGTTACAACAAATACAAGAAAAAAAATAAAAAGAAAAGTTGACCCGACACATTGATCCAACATAACTGCCCCTTTACCTACCAAATATATAGGTTGAACCTATTTTAACAATAGGTTGGAAATTTAAACTTATATTGCTTTGTTTAGCATATCAAATGGGTCAATCCAATGGATTAAACTTATTTTGTCATCCCTAATCAAAATCTCACAATTAGATCATTGATCATGGAAAATAAGATAAGGAGCTTTATGTTAATAATAAATTTCTCAAAGTAATCCTTATTTTATAATCAAAATCTACCTATTAGGCTGCTTCAAGAACTTACAAAGATTAGGTCTTAATTCAATCAAATTTCATAATTTCTTGAAATAATTGTTTAAATATACTTTTGGTCCATCAAATTTAGATTACTTTTGTAGTTGATCCCCCAAATTTTAATTTATTTTTATTTCCTTAATTTTAAAAAATGTTTTTTTAGTCCTCCTCCTACAAAAAATGCCACAAGTTATGCATTTAAATCGTCAAAAATCAGTCAAGAGGGTTTAAAAAACATTCTTCAAAATTGAGGAACTAAAAAATGAAAAATTAAGTTTGGAGGAAAAAAACAAAGATAATCCAAATTTAAAGGACCTAAAAATATATTTAAATTAAAAAAATTGATAAAAAAAAAGTATTTTAGAAAAATAAGGGAAATCTTAATGTTTAAAATTACTAGCATGCTCTAAAGTAAAATAAGGTCCTAATATGTTTTCTAATTCAAGAGAATAAATGAAATGACAAAAAAATCCTAAGTATTTAGTATGCTCTCTTCAAGCCTAGAAGACATATTCTCTTAATTGTGAACCAAATTAAAGGTTATATGAAGGAAAAATAAAAAAATGCACTTAGCCAATGTAATAAGAGAAAATTGTGGTTTCAGTGGTAAAGTGATTGCGCCGGT
Source organism: Glycine soja (assembly GCF_004193775.1). Lineage (NCBI taxonomy): Eukaryota > Viridiplantae > Streptophyta > Magnoliopsida > Fabales > Fabaceae > Glycine > Glycine soja. Next base: position 11,095 of record NW_021143632.1, read on the forward strand.
GGAAATATAAAAGAGAAATATCGTTAGTGACAGTGTCTAGTACTCTTTTGTTGGTTATAAAGAAAAAAAAATCTTTTTTTAATGTTGTATATTATTGACTAAAAATTATTAAAAATTATAAATTTAAATTGGTGAGTTCTATTTTTTATTTAATGATTATATATATTTCTTAATTTTGATGTGAAACCATTAATTAAAATTTGTGATTTTTTTATAAATTTTAATAAATAACAGAAAAGAGTATTGTTAGTCTTCCTCAAAGATAAAATAGGTGTAAGGTGTATAAAAGAAGAAAAATAAAAAAGGGGAGTGATGGAAATGTGTGTTACTTTCGGCCAATTAAATTTTCCTTCCTTCTAATTTTTTAAATTCAAATTTTAAACCTTTTTTACCCTTTTTCATTTTCTTTCCTCTCTTCCAAAACATACGTAAGTTGCACGTTAGAATATTTCTAAAACTTTCTAGGATTGATATCATACTAAGAAAAGTCTACTTAGAATTAAGACCAATAAATATTATGTGTCATTTTGCTAAAGCACAGAAAATGGAAGCTTAATTTGTCTTTATATAAAATTTCTACAAAGACTAATAATTTCAAAGTATATGCAATCATTTTACTTTTTAAATTTGATGTGTTTGTGTGCTTAATTTTTTAACCCATCAAAAGAGTTAGAAAACATAAAAGAAGGAAATATTATTTTGTCATTATTTGAAAGTACTAATATATTTCAATACATGTAAAAATTTACAAAAAAATATAATGTATATCCCACATTTATTTAAAATATCATATTTATATTACAATACAAAAATATCAATATTTCATACTCATATATACAATCAGTATGAATATAATAAAAACTATAATTTATCTAATTATTATATATACATCATTATTATATAACAATAACATCTACAATATTCGTATTCTATTGTTATAAGACTCAAATATAAATCAAATTCTCAACTATATTATTCGTTGAGAGATTCTTTTTACTAATTTCCTATAATGTAGTTATCGGTCTTCAAGCTCCCCTCTATTTTTTCATGGACTAACAAACAATCATTAATTCATTATATTGTACTATCTTTATAAATATCTCTAATAATTTTATTTTTCATGTGTGCAAAGCACATCGACAAATTTACTTTTATATTTTCTTCGTTGGATGTAAGTGTGACATATTAATTAATATTTTTAGGTAAAGACCTATTAAGTAATATTTTTAATTTGATATAACTTATATATTATATATTATAGTATTTTTAAAATGAAATACATAATTTTTTTAAAAGGAAAAACGAGAATTCTATTTTCTAACAATAAAAACTAATAACTGGCACACCTCAAGAGGTGGTCCTTCCAACCATAAACATTGTATCGTATTGAAAAAGGAGAAGTCAATACATTTATTAGCTTATTTTCTGATCAACCCTAGTGGGTATAGGAGCAATATAATTGAACTAATTGTCATAATCAAGCAATATTCCATGATGTTATTAATCAATTGTTAATTGAAACAGGTCCAAACCAATCATATTTTTCCTGAAAAAATATTAATTGCAATTTGAGTATCCCATCGTTCATCTCGGCTCAGCTAAAAGAATATTGTGTGTTGCAGAAAGATGTTAATAACTCCGCAATAATGTTGATGCTTCCTGAAAAATCTTTGGAGCTACAAGATGCACGAATAAGTATTTGAATGAGTATTTATAAAAATTAGAATAAAATTGATTTTTAAAATAATAATTTTGATTAAAATCAATTTTAAAGTAAAGTGATTGGATGTCATGGCATTTTTTTTTTTTGCATTTCTTCTAGAATTTCTTTTTAGCACCTCAATTTTACTACACCCACTAAATTTTTATTTTATTTTTTTCCAATAATATCGCTCTTACAAGTGAGTGTAGTATCATTACTTCAGAATTATGTTAAAAATGAAGTGAGTTTCATAATTTAAATTCTAAAAATTATATGCATAAAACCTTTTGATTTTAAATTTTGGAATTATGTAAGCTACACAATTAAAATTAATAGAAATGATAGTTGTGTTCACATGTGAAAAATAATATATTTAACAAGAAAATGAATATTTGATTTTCATTGTGCGTAAAAATTATCTTTGGTCACTGACAACCACATTATAAGCAAAATTAGTCTTTGACTCTCTGAGTCAAAAGATGACCGTGATCTCAGATGTAAGACAAAAAAATTAAAATGTTAGTAATAATGTATCTAAAACACTCTCTTTAACATCTTACTCTACTATTGTTTGGAATATTTTGAAAATTGTAAAATTTTAGTTTCACTTTCATCTAAATTAGAAGAGAGACTTTCATCTTAATATACAAATAGACTTTTAGAAATTTAATCCTGAAATGTGGAATTGACTTTCAAATGTTTAATTCTGAAGCATATAGATAGACTTTTAAAGATTAAATTTTGAAACAACAAAACTATGATTATTAATAAAGAGCATTATTGAAAAAAAAAATAAGGGAGTGTGAATAACAAAATAAAAAAAATGATGTGTTAGAATGTGGGTATAAATCTCTCAATCATATAAAACTGGATTATAATGTGACAAATGTCATCCACTTATATATATTATTTTGGTATCATTACTATAAAACACATTAAAATTTCTCGAGCATGAAATTTGCAAGATTTGATATATACAAGTAGTTCAATAACAACCTGATGTGTAGCCCAACAAGACTTACTAGAATAAGTTCTAATATTATCTTAAAATGTGAATTTGATTCTAATTTAATTATACAAAATCGGTTTGTAACATGTGGAATCTCTAACAGCAGACGTAAAAAGTTACTTCTTTCTTTCTTTTTCTGGTTTCAAGAAGGGGCAAAGCCCATAAACAAAAAATTTTAGTTTGGTTCCTAACCAGCATACTCGTGATGAGATCCATCATGTGAAAGTAAGGATTGAATTGACGAAAACCCTTATAAATAAGGGTGAACAACTGTTCAAGAGACACTCGAATAAGGTCCTCTTAAAATGATTCTCCAAAAAGCTATTTGCATAACTGAGTAGATTTTAGTGAAAAGGTGAAAAGAAGAGATGATTTTCATCTCTCTTGACAAGGACGGAAACAATTCTCAAATCTGGTTAACACATCCGGTAAAGGCTACCCAGTACCCATCTTTCAGTAGATCCCTAACAACAATAACTTGGATTTTACTTTCTGGATCTCCCTTTTTTCTTCTTGCACCTCCCTTTTTTGCTCCTTGCACCTCCAAAGGACCCGAATGGACACAAATACCCTGTCTCTCCCAAGCAAGCCAAGCCTCCACCGAAACCACTGTCGATTGTCAACCCAAACGCCATTGTTGCAACCTCCTTACACCACCACCAAACCAGCCTAATGCAGAAAAGAAAGCACAAAGCCACCGACGAAGTTAGGAACAAAATAAAAGTTCCAAGAATATACAATTTTTTATTCTTTCATAGAAGCCTTTCCAAAAGTATAAAAACATAATTCTGCAAAGGTCTATAAAACATAATTCCTGAAGAGCCTTTTCAGAAATATAAAAACATATTCTGGAAATGCCTTTTCATAACACTAATTTTTTTATATTTGTGGAAAGGCCTTTTCAAATGTACAAAAATATAATTTAGGAAAAACCTTTCTTGAAATATAAAAAAAAAATTAATGTATTCTAGAAAGACCTTTCTGAAAGTTATTTTTGTTCTTCTGGAATACACTTTTCTATATTTCCAAAAAAGCCTTTTCAAAAATATGTTTTTGTTTTTCTAGAACCGCCTTTCCAAAAAGGTCATCTTGGAAATACAAAAAAAAAAAAAGGAAGTTAAGTGTATTTCAAAAAAATCTTTCCAGAAAGTATAACATGTGAAATTCCAGTTTGGCCTTTTTGTAAAATTGATATGAATTTTTTAAAAAATATGTTTTACAAATTAATGGTTCAAGTAAGAATCGAATCTATTATTTTCGCATTATTAGCACAATGTTTTAATCAACTGAACTAATAAACCAATTATGTTATAAAATAATTAATGTCATTATATATAATATTAAAATTTCTAATATATATGTAATGTACATGTAAATTTACATAATGAATTTTGTGACAATTAATTTTATCTAATAATTAATTTTTTATATATATAATTTCTAAATAAAAATCATAAGTTTAATAAAAATTTACATATGTAAAAAAATAAAAAATTTGTTTAATTATCAGTAATAAATATCTAAATACATCATTCAATTAAATATTATATTTGTTTAATTTTCAATCATTGTAATACACATTCAAATACATCATTCAAATAAATACTAAATTTGTTTAACTATTAATTATTATAATAAATATCTAAATACAACATTCAGTCAAATTTGTTTAATTAACAGATTTTGTAAATAAATTAAATGTATAAAAAATTCTAAATAAATTATAATTTTAAAAAGTTCAAAACATACGGATTGGCAATCCGTATGATTCATAAGAATTGACAATCTGTATGGTTTGTACAGATTCATATGAATCATACGAATTGTCAATCTGTATGAATCATACGGATTGTCAATCTGTATGTTTTGAAAAAAAATTTGCACCTCTTCTTCTCCGACAACAAAAAATCACTGAATTTCACTGTATATCTGTAAACAACACGTGTACATCACCGGCGATTACAAATACTTACAAAAGAATACTAACGGAAGAAAGTTACACAAAGGGAGTGCGATTTCCCAAAAAAGAAAGATGTTGTAGAAATGAAAAAACTAATTTGCTGTTTATAATCAAAAATACCCATAAGAACATTTTGGTGGGTATTTTTGGTATTTTTGATATTTTGAAAAACTGTTGGGTGTACCAACAAAAATGATGGGTGTTCCAAACACATCCCTCATATGGCTCATGCTTGCATTTTTTTTTTATAATTTCGGTTAGATATTCTGCCCGTTAATTGGGTCTCAAATGATGGAGTTTTGTTTGATTTACATAAGGCCATTGTTTTTTGTTATTTCACACCTCGCTTCAATTTTTTAATTTCCGATAATACCCTAAATATTGATGAGTGTAGTTTCATTGTTGCAGAGTTTAAATTCTGAAACTAAGCAAAAATAATTTCCAAAATTTAAATTTGAAATTTATGTATGAAAAAATACTTTTTAATATGCATTGTCAAATCATGCTCTAAAGTTACTATATTCTAATTTCAAACAACTTATGCTCAATTTTGCTTAGATATAATTGTTCTGATATCAAATAATAGGAAAAAAGTTAAAATAGAAATTTTTATTTTGTTTGAATATATGAAGATAAGATGACTATCGGCTAGCATGAGACACTATAGGTATGAAACTTCAACTGCAAAGGTAAGGTTGAAGGAGATGTTTTTAAGACTATTTTGTCTATAACTTGTTTTTGTTTTAAAACCTTATTTTGTGTGTCAACTTAAACTTTTGCTCTAGATCTGGATGCTTTTTATGATTTTCTTCATGACAATTCATTTGGAAAACTTCTAATCAATTGTGTTTCGTTGCTATTTTAGGTGCATTTACCTCAATAATACTATATTGAAAGTTAATTAGGAAGTAATAAAAAGAGGATAAGTCGGATTTGGTTGAAGCCAATACTTGTTTTCTGCCAGTTTCACTTTGACGCATTGCTATAAACTTTAGGACAGAGATTACTTCGTCATATAGCAAGATAAATGTAGTTACTATAACAAAACTCCTATTGAACCATCTAAAAGATTAAGATGTATGGGACTGAAGAGATTACAAACGAAATTAATCAAGTTTAAACCATAAGCACCATTACGAAAAGTTTATTGTCATTGTTAGTTTGGCAAATTCGATATGCATGGTCTTATTATTATCCTGCATTGCTTTCATTTTATGTTTCAGAGATTCTAACGTGGTGGAGCCAAATTTTCAGGTAAAGTGTCAGTGGGTGTATAATAATGTAGGTATGGAAAGAAAAGAACACAATAAAAGCCAGATTTGTCATACTGATGAACTGTAATAAACCATGGGTGTCACACTTTCAGATCTTCATTCCTTACATCTCTAATCCTTTTTTTTTGGTAATTATTATTCTAACTATTGTAAATCATATATTGAAAAGTTGATCAGTACTTGAGTTACATGCAGTTAAAGAGGTTTAGTTTGAGAGAGGTACTAATGCCATGGGAAGGAAAGGAATGTATGATTGTTAGCAAATAATATGATTGTTATCACATCTATGATTTTAAATTGTCGAGTTGTGGGTCATCATGAATGTAAAGTCCTGAAAAATCTTAAGTAAAAAAAAAAGTAGTAAAATGTAAGGTAAGTATTGTTGTTGAAATCTGATTTTATAAACCTTAAAAATCTTAATGTTATGGCCGTTATTGCATTAATTTTAGACTGCAGTTTAATTAAAACCTTGATAATATCCTATATATACCCAAATTGATAAAATAGTGTTTTTTCCTCTCTTTCCATACCATACAATTAATATACTTTACACCCACTACCATTAACCTGAAAATTTGGCTCCACCACACATTATTGGAGTCTCTGAAACATAAAAGCAATGTAGGACAACAATATAATTATGCATTCGAATTTGTCAAACTAACCGTGCTAACAAAACTAATTTTGATAATGATGCTCATGATTTAAACTTGATTTTGTTAAAACTGTACATATATCCCTATATAGGGGGGAATGATATATGATGTGAACGTAAAGATAAGTCAAAGTCACAACTTGACCATATCAATATGCAAGCATATCATCTCTTCGATTCCAATCCCAAACCTATTTTGCCCCCACCATCATATTTTAATTAGAATGCATTCATGAAGGAATAAGCATTTATTTATCCAAACTATATTGTTGACAATGACAAGGGTCACCAACAAATAAGACAATAGGCAAAGGCAGGCAACTAGTTATTCCTTTAAAGTGTACTAACAAACAAAAGTAGGGTTCTTGCTAGGAATGTTGCAATCACCCCAAGTTTGGCCCATATCAAAACAAAGTTCAGTCTCTCTCTCCTTTTCCCTCTCTAAGCTAGAAAAGGTAGTTGAGGAGGCCAGGTGGGTGCTGCAAAGCCAAAGTAGCTTATTACTTGGAAAACACTTTTCTTTATGGTACGTCTAATGCATGTATGACTAAAATTGTTCCTACAAAGTTACTTTGTTCAAGAGGGCTAGCTTATGTCTAATGAGTTGCACAAGAAATATCTATTGTTAGTGATTTTTTTTTCGTACAGCACCATAGGTTTACTATCTTCCTTTCAAATATGTCGATAAAAAGAAAATGGCAAAAGGTTTCAATTTTTTTACAATGACGAAAATTACATTATTATTATTATAGTATTAAAATTATAATTAAAATAGTTAAAAAAAAGAAAAGATACAAATAATTAAACACTTAACTTTTGGAGGTAGAAATTAGTTGCAATACTTATAGAACAAATAGAAACTTCTCACACAAGACGTGCTTGGCAAAAGGTGATAAACTTTAATTATGACTAAGTTTTAAATTAAGAATTAATCTTTAAAGAATTAAAATATGCAGAGATACTTCAAAGTCTCACAGAGGAAAAAATGTCCTAATTATGATATTTATAAAAAAAAATAATAAGAACAAACTTAACTGGAAAAAAATCAAGATATGTTTTTTATGAATGTGTATTACTTTGATGAATGTAGTATATATAATCTTATTAATACGTTTAATATGTACGGGATCATTTTGGATGAGCGAAAATCAAAGGGACCCATGCAATCACGCGGGTATCATACTAATTAATGCCTAAAAGTACATATTAAGAACATGTGACTAATTGAAGTAACGAACTCCAATAAAAAATGCTAACTTGTACGAAAACTGTAGTGTAGAACAAAAGCGACTTTCCTTTGATTCTACGTACAATTGGGTATAATAAAATGAAGCCAAATAATTACAATTAACAAATTAATTCAAAAATTCAGAAAGTAATTTAAACCTTACCCAGACAGCAAGGCATCTCTTGCAAACACATCATTTTGTGTCCCTTCTTTGCTCACAATGGTCATCATCATACCAATGACTACTCAAAATGACAAATTCAAACTGCATCTGATTTGGAGTTCAGTTTCCTTTGCTTTTAGCACGAGAAAAGGCTACCAATGTATTGTTGCTCATAAGACAACGGCAACACAGTGAAAAAATCAAATGCAGATTTGAAGGTTTTAAGTACCTTTTTATTCAAATTTGTTGTATTTATTGTCCCTTAATTAGTCCTTGTAAAGGTCAATGTTTGCTGAATTTGTAAATGTCAATTGTTAAGGAAAAAAAACTGTACTAAATTATTGTCTTAATTTGCTTTTAGTATGAAATTAAAGGACTCAAAATAAAAGAAACGTAAGGGTTATAATTAAGTAGTGAGTTGAAGGCAAAGAAGAGGAGAGAAAATAAGAACATGTGGAAAATTAAAGACACCTGTCTTCAACCTCATATATAAATGAATTGCCCTGCGTGCTCTGCGTTGTTAATTACCTAACAAATGTTATTTTTTAATCAAACCATGAGAACAATGTTGACGAAACCTTAAAGGCCTCAGCAAGAACGGTGAAACAAGGTGAACCCATATATCTTATGGAAAATAGAACAATGTGTTCATAGTTCATACACATACCAAAGGTAGTTGAGGAAAAGTTGTTGCCCAACAAATGGTCTTCATCACACAGTCCCTTTTCACTAACCAGTCAACACATTAAAAATTTTAACAATTGGCTCAGAATTTATAATATTATAATTAAATAGATTTCACATCTGCTATAATTTTAGAACGTAATCAGAATAATGAAACTTTCATTTTTATAATCGTTTATATGTCAACTTAATATAAAATAGAGCGCATTTTACACACGCTATAATTTTAGAAACGAAATCAGAACAATAAAACAAGCTTTATTTAAAAATAATAATAGTAATATTTATGTATAAACATAACATATGCACGAGTGTATTATCTATAATTTACTCCAAATAAGAAAAAAATCTAAAGACGCTAATGAGACTGTTCCCACACCTAAGGTCGAAGACAGGTTCAAATGAATATTAGAAATTAGAAGTGAATCCGCCAGCTTTTCACATCTCTGGCATGAAAATATAATAAAATAAATGAATAACACGAAATAAGCACGGAATTTGCAGTTTATGGCCTATTAGCTTCAAAATTTCAATCTGGGATGAAAGCTTTATGAATAGCTGAATGAGTGCGATATGTACTATGTAGTATTGATGTTTGCTATGCAATGCAAAATGAGTGTTTGGAAAAACCTATTGATTTGGCATATATATACCATAATCTTTAGGAAACTTGATACAACTCGTCCTCTATATAGTGTATTTACTTGTCTGTTACATCCTGCTGCACCACATTTGTCTCTGGCTTGATGTTCAGAGACACAACAATCTTTAAAATCGCCACTTTTCTCTTTGGTGCCTGAAGCTTGATCCTGAATAGGAGACTTGGAAGCATAAACATCAGATTAGGCATAATTCTTCATTCCAATTGACGACATGTTACATACATAATATTGTTACAGAAACTTTTGTCATACTATCCTTAGCTCCAAATAAAGAAAAAAAAAAAAAAGCTTTCTGTCATATATGGTTCTTAATTTGTGGAAACAAAACATTGCTCTAGTGCAGCTCTTTTCCAGAGGTTTACTTGCACTGGGAAAAATATAACAAAAAGAGTCAGCTCTAAAACATGATGTTAGAATTATGCAATTAAAGTGCTTGGCGTCTATGTGATAACCATTTCCAGAATATTTATTGATAAGACATCAGAGTAGATTGGAAAAAGAGCATACAAAATCAGCAGTGCTAACTGAATTTATTATTCACATATAGATATCATAACCATTGTCTGTAACGAGCAGATAAGAAATTTTTCTCTTAGAAATATAAAAGAAATAATCTCGTTTGAGTTAAAAACCAAGACAGTTCAGAGAAGCGAAAATATAAAATAAAAACAGAAGTTGTAAAACATATAAGACATCATCGAAACTTCTAGAATCCTCTAGAACAATATTGGATTGGACCTAACAACAAAATGTCACATCATGAACTTTTCAGCTGAATTTGAATAAAACATAGCACCAAATCCTATTACTATTTTAGTTAATCTTTCACCCTTAACTCACGTGGATCAGAATATGTTATCATATATTAAAATCAGAGTTGCCAAATTGTCAACAACCAAACTTGTTATTAATGGGAGGAAGAAATCCTCAACACAAAAAGGTACTATGTAAGCAAAAAGAAATTACAATCCCCAGAGTCAATAGGCATTAATTGCAATTTGGATAAGAACAGCAATAGCATCCTCCAAAGCTTTGATATATGCTGCAGATTACAAAATTGTAGCAGTCATTAATACCAATTTGCATTATGCACGCTATTTTGTTCCCATTGCTGTTGTGGAAGTACTTTTGCTCCAGACATGGAATGGAAATTGAACAGGAATTTTGTTTTTTTGTGCCATCGATTGAGTTTGTATAAGTGAGGACATGTTGATCTTCTGACCACTTTTGTTTTCGAAATTATAATAATTACTAGTTCGCTATCTAAATGCATAGGAAATTGAAAATTGATTCCCACGAAACTGTATTCTTGTTGTACATTACACTTCTCAGGTGTTCTTAGAAGTCCTCTTCCTACTGGTAAGCCGTATCATATTCACTCTCCCCTGCATTCTGATTTTTACTTATAAATAAGTTAATGTCTAAGAGCAGGGTTGAATGAGCATAGAAAAAAAAGATATTTTCTATGAAGTTTTAAAACAAATTTTACCGAATTACATTGTAATTGATCAAATTCCAGAACCAGCCATTCAATATTCCGTTCTGTTAGGCTCTAACGTAGCTAACCCTACTGCGTATGTATACGAACTGGCTTAGCACACTTTACATTAGTGGTTGGCTCTTGAACATATATAGTTTGTTATGCTTTAAATTAATATTATGCATTGTGCTACTTCTATGATTGGGACAGCTAATAGAGGATGGGGTTGGATTTTGGAAATGAGGGGCTCACATACAAGTCTAGATCCTGTTTAGTTTGTGAACTAAAACTATGTTTTGGTTTTGCCTATCTCTTATGCTATTAAAATTATTCTAGAATCCACCTACAGCTTTTTTATTCAAAAATAAGCATGGGAGTGTTAAGATGATAGTGTCAAGTTCACTTATATAATTTGTTTGGTGACCTATTGCGGAAAATCTCTCTCGTATTTACTCTCTTCGATTTTTCAAAAAATTGATATCAGAGTCAATGGTTTGACTTGGTCACTGACATAGACGAGTAAGATGACGTCGATGGATTCATGTATATAGAGTTCTTTGTATCAAAAGTCTTTCTGACGGATAAATTCATGCATGAATGTCAAGTAGCAAAGTTGCAGGTGTTGCAATAGTGCAAGATACTAGAACATGTTGTAACAATGGCTAGACAAGCTGGGGGCAGTAACAATTATGCTCTAAGAGTCATAATTGAATATTCCTAGATTAAAAATGGCTTATGCTCTAGGGGAAGGCTAACATGTGAAAGAGACACAAACTTGAGGGAAAAGATTATTAAAGTACAAGTACTAACCGAAGTCTCACATGATAGAGAAATGAAAAAGTTGAGTACCATATAATAAATGAAGAAAAAATTATAAATATGAGCCTTATAATTTTAGGATAAGATGTGATGTAAAAATCGCTACTCGGGATAAAATATTGAGAGGAAAGAGAATTGACTTAGAGCCTTTGTCTTAGTTTACACGTCGTTGTGTCATTAACAATTGATAATTCTGTCTAGCATGTTATATTGTGAACATAAATATTTCTCTCCTTATTTGTTCATTTTACATATTTCCTGGTGTAAAAATATTCTTTTTATTGTATTTTTATATCCTTTAAAATAAATTTGCTTTTGGAATTTTCTCTTGGACCAGATACCATTGAAAGAATTTCAGATAATGTAAATGCACGGGGTTCTTTCTTATTTTTTATTTTGTGGCATTTATCTCAATATTTGGTTGATATATTTGAAACTTGATAGCGATTAGCTGATGTATCAGTCAACGGACCCTAGTATGGAAAAAGAATACCGTGAAGACAGAATTTTTCCACAAACTAATGTATCAGCAGCATGAGTTTCCTTTAATCTTCTTTTGATTTAAATATTTTTGTGTGCGTGTTTTAATTTTCCTTTTTGATGTGATTGGCGAGCTTAATTTTCTAACCCATATTTTAAGGGTTGGCAGACTTGGAAAACAATTGCTTGGATTTAACTGAAGTGGCTGTTTATACATGTTTTCTTTTTAGAATCATATCACATATATGTAGTCTGTTGATGAAGTAGATAGTGGGAGCTTATGTTTTGGGCAGAAATTGTGTCCTCAAACTTTCATGTGATAAGACAAATTAACTTCTGAATTTTCACAATAATATTCTTCTATGCTATCGTAAGAAGAAGAAAAAACCACCAATAACTTGTAGATGCATGTTCTGTTAAACAGGTGGTATTCTTCTAGACCAAAAAAAAAAGGTGGTATTCTCTGTGTTCAATTATATCTTTTGGCTGGAATCTTCCGTGTTCATATGTTGGGGATTAAAATATTTAATAGGGATTAATTAACATGAACATATCCAGAAAATAAGTAGTGGAGGAGTAAAATAATAACAAGCTTAAAAATACAAAATTATGTTAATTAATAAATGTATTCAACAGGCTTCACCCGAAATCTCATTGAATATAGAGAAAAACATGAAGACTAGAGATGGAGAACACTATTTTAGGATTGAGAATCTCTTTAAACAAAACGAAAGAGAATAGAGAATACAAAAGATATAAGACGGATGGTGATGATAGAGTAATTGCTAACTAGTGATTAGAATTGAGGCATTTATTCCTAAATTAGGGAAACTTCGCCTAAAGCTGCAGAAAAATGAAAAATTAGTATTGCAATAGATTTATTGTAAATACTTGTGGTGAACCTTCAACGAATCATGATCATGATTTGACAGGCTAAGCCCATGATGAACCATACGTGGTCCACTCCTCTCTTGAAAAGGTAGTCTCCAACAGATATTTTCAGTGATACCAGTGAGAATATGTACTAAGTACTAATGATACCATTTATTTCAGACAGACTTCTTATAAAACTAGAAGTTTGATAGTTTACAACATTTAGAAAAGTGTATCAATTTAAATGGCAGAATACAAATTAAAAAATGAAAATTGCAAAAGAAATGGCGAAACTGCATGAAATGAAGTTGTGTTTTAGACTGCCTATGATCCTTTCCCTTTTCTTACGAAACTTATTCCTAAAATAAGGACTAGATGATGGGATCTAATTGGCACTCTCATATTGGTGCTACGGAAGAGAGAGAATTTCAAATTAGCATTCATTGTGTGAATTTCATTTACTGATATACCCTTTTCTATCTTCGTGATAACTGTGAGATAAATAGATAAAATGTGATAAGTCCAGCAACCTAAAACTAGCTTATGCAATTTTTAATGCTCTGCTTGCTACTTTTGGCAAAGCAAAAGTGCATGAACAGAAGGGATCTAACACAAGGATGCAAATATACTGGTAGTAACTAGGAACAAATAGGGTATCTTGCATTCTTCTTCTCATGCAAATATTTGATTCACAGTTAAGTATAGCTGCACTAGCAGAATATAGTAGAAAGCATTGTTGAAGATGAATATGAAGTGGTGAAATTTTAGATATCACAGATCTAAGCACAATAATGAAAAACAAACAGCATTACAAATATATTATATAATAAATACAACAATAGCATACTAAGTTTCTGGAAACAAGATTTTGCAGTTCATTACTTAAATACAGAACATTGTAAACTCCTATATTAAAGAAATTATCTCGCATTTGTAGCTGCCAACAATGGTTTCTTCTCTGATCAGAAGCCTGCAGCACATCTGCAACAATCAGCATTTTTTTTTACAACAATTAATGTGCTGGATTAATTACAAGATATAAACAGAATTATATTTTTTCATATAAAATTGAAAATGGAAGTATACATGCACGGACCATGACCCCTAAGTTTTTCACAAAGTGTATTTAAAATACCATGTTAAAAGAATTACGGTCCCCTTAATATTTATGAAAAAAATATTGAAAAATAATACATGTCATCTTAGTTGACATTTAGGGAGATAAAAGAGAAAAGAAAGAAAGAGAAGTGTAGGTATAATAGATAATATAATATGTTAATGTGATAGTAAAAAGTGAGATAAAAAGAAATTAAAAAGAATAATAAAGTATTTGTAATGTGCAAGTATACATTTATAATTATGGAAAATCATTTTAAAGAAATGCATCTACTTGTTTCTTCTATAAATGTATAATTAATATATTTGAAAGAATTTATGTTTCTAATAATTAGGAATAAAAAAACGTATCTATTTATTTTCATATAAATGATAAAACTAATTAGAAAGTAATGTTTTTATGCTTAATATAGTTGTATATTTTTTCTTTACAAAAAATATAAAAGAAATTACAAGTTAAATATTAATTAGATTAAATTATTATTATTATTCTTGGCCTCCTCCAAGTGAAATACATATTGCTCTTTTTGATCAGTGAAGCAATTTCTTGATATATGTAAAACAAAGTCAGAACATAAACCATGAACTTGACAAATAAATCTAGAACATACCTTTTTGCCTTGGAGCGATCAGCAACAATTCTCACATTCACCATAAGCATGCATATACATAGTCTGTTAATCTGTTCAGAAACCTGATGTAAGCAATTCTCCAAGGAGGCCACAGTAGTAATGGCCCTAATAAGCACCAAAATCCAGTGAAGTATCCAATCCCCAAGCTGATGTATAATCCCTCATAGAAAACTGAATCATCACCTTTGACTGGTGGTTCTTGATGCTCTTCTGTTGTCTGATCTCCATCCCCAGGACAAGTTTTGTTAAGTTGTTCGCCACAAAGATCAATGTTTCCTTCAAAACTAGAGGCTTCAAAGGTTTGAAAATGTCTTCCTGATGGGATTCTTCCAGAAAGAGAGTTGTGTGACAAGTCTAATTTTTGCAAATAATCAATTTCAGAAAGAGAAGAAGGAATTCTCCCAGAGATGTGATTTCTTGACAAGTCAAGTGATTCTAGTGAACTTAAATTCCCTATCTGAGAAGGAATTTCTCCACTCAAATTGTTTCTTGATAGATTCAAAGAAACTAACCCAAGCAAATATCCGAACTCTTTTGGTATTTCACCCGTTAAATTGTTACTGGAAAGATCAATGCTTTTGAGCTTTAACTCTGGATTCTTGAACCCTCGTTCCACACCTTTCCACATCCATGTTATGCCAAGCATATAACCTCCCAATGAGTAACTACCATAAATTTCATAGTAAGTGTTATTATACCAATATATACGAGACATAGTGTCACTTGAGTTGATGGTCTGTTCAGACATTGCAGTCAAATTCTTTAAGCAAGTTGGAATTCCTCTTGACAAGTTATTCCTTGAAAGATCCAACAATTGAATACTCTTCAAATAACAGAGATGGACGGGTAGATTTCCTGAGAGGTGATTTCCTCGCATGTTCAACATTATCAATTGCTGCATACTTTCTCCAATCCATGATGGTATTGGACCCGACAACATATTTTCACTCAGGTCCAGCATAAATAAACTGCTGCAATTCTTCAAAGAAGAAGGCAACTCACCCGTTAAACCATTGTTTCGTAGAATCAAGGCTTCTATATTAACAAGGGCGCCCATGGACGTAGGAATCTTCCCTGACAATTTATTGCTGCTTAAATCAAGAAACAGTAATTGTTTTACTGATTTCCAACAATCTGGGAGTTGCCCCTTTATTTGATTGTGTGATACATCTAAAGTGGCAAACTTTGCAGCTGTGCTTTGGTCACATAAGAATGAAAACACATCGGAAAAATTATTTTCAGAGAGAATCAGATGGGAAGCTTCTAGTAAAAATGATGGAATTTTACCCTCAAACTGATTTGATTTCAGATGTATAAATGGTCTGAAAGGAAGCTTCAAGGATATATTAGGAATTGCACCAATGAGATAATTGGAAGACATATTTAACAATCCCATATTTTGCAACTTATTCCAAAACCAGTCTGGTACAGAGTCATTAATCCCGTTATCAGAAATATCAAGCCAATACAAAGAACTTTGAGTCTTGAGCCAACTAGGAAAAGTGGGGCCCAACTTGCAAGAACCGATTCCCAAGTATTCTAATTGGAATGGAGGAACCCAACTCGGGACGAATTTCAGAGACAATGAGTTCTCTGATAGCCGCAAGTATTTTAATTTGGAAAAATTAGAAAGATGGGATTCAGTGACCTCACCCTCCAAAGAATTCCTAACCAAGTTAAGATCCTCCAGCTCTGATAGCAATCCAATGCTTTTAGGTAACATGCCAGTCAACCGGTTATCAGATAAATCCAAGTTGTAAATATGTCTCTGTTGCACCATGAAGAATTTCGGAAGAAGCTAGAAAATTCCCCGTTCAACTTGTTATTTGAGAGGTCTAAACTCCGCAATGCACACACGTTACCAAAGAAAGATGGAATCTGGCCTTGCAGTTTGTTACCGGAGAGGTCAAGAACTTCAAGAGAGTTCATTACTTTCCCAAATCCATCTGGAATGGGACCTTCCAACATGTTATGATAAAGGGAAAGCTTATGAAGATTGGTGGTGGAGTTAAAGAGCCAGTAAAATATAGTTGATGATTTCAACAGATTTGAGGAGAGATCAAGGGAAACAAGAGAAGATGAAGAACTCATACTGGAAGTAGATGACATAAGAAAACTTCTATCCGTAAGACTACAATGTTGCAAATGAAGATTTTGAAGTTTTGAGCTGAAGTTGAAACCACCTTGAAAGACTAATGATGTCATATTATTATAGGAAAGGTCAAGGATAACAAGAGAAGGAAAGTTTAGGCAGAGAGGAGATGACAAAACAATGTTATTATCATAAAGATAAAGCTCCTGAAGATTAAGGCTAAAGTTTGACAACAGTTGAAATGTTGAGGATGTGAGCTTATTTAAAGAAAGATCAAGGATGGTAAGAGCAGTGGAAAAGTTGGAAGGTGAATGAAACAGAGATTGAATATTTGTATCTGAAAGAGAACAACCAACTAGCCTCAACTCTCTTAAGTTTGGAATAATCTTGCTGATCATTTGTAGCCAATGATGAGAAGAGGAAAGGTTGCGTAGTGAAGTTAGCTTAAGTTTTGTCAAAGAAGAAAGATTAGTCAACCACTCTGCATCCTTAGATTTGACATCAAAATTGCCACCAAGTCCAAGAGTGTGCAACAAAGGAAGATTCCTAACCTGGAAAGGGAGTGCTCCCGAAAATGAATTGCCCCTCGCAAGATCAAGATACCTCAACTGTGAGAGATTTCCAAGTTGATAAGGGAGTTCCCCTTGGAAATCATTATAACTTAGATCAAGATATTGTAAATGTGTAAGGTTTCCAAGTTGACAAGGGAGTTGTCCATGGAGATATTTATTGCGACCTAGATCCAGATACAGTAATTGTGAAAGGTTTCCAAGTTGATAAGGGATTTGTCCACGAAGATATCCATTACTGCCTAGATCCAGATACCGTAAATGTGTAAGCTTTCCAATATCAGAAGGAATACTCCCACGAAATAAAGAATGAGAGAGATTGAGATATCTTAAATTGGTGAACGAGCCCATGATTTCTGGGATATGACTCCCTTGAAAATCATTATTGCTGAGATCCAAGTGTTCAATATTTTCAAGGGCAATCAATGAAGAGATATTGATTGAACCTCTCAAATATTGTGTATCCTGACCACGGAGATGAAGCGTCTCAACATGACCAGTATGATTGTTGCATAGAATGCCTTTCCATTTGCAACAGTCTCTGTTACTGTCATCGTCACTCCATGTAGAGAGAATGCCATAGCGATCTATGAGGCCATGTTTGAAGTTGAGGAGTGTTTGTCTCTCAGTCTGAATGCACTTAATTTCTGCGCTATTGGGAAGGCTGTTGAATCCAAGAATGGATACTGCAGCATGCAATAAAAGCAGCAAAAGTGCATAAAATAGTTTCAGAAAATAACAACTCATTATGAAATGAATAAGAGTAAAACAAAGATCGGTTACTGTGATCAGTTTTCTCTTAAATTGTTAAGTATCAAAGATGGAGCCTGCGGCCGGATTTATATAGTTGATAGTATGGCTAAACGACAGAGTTGTTTATTCTCGTCGAAGACAAAAAATTAAGGAAATTTTCTCTTTAAATTTTTTTTAAAATTAAAATATGAAGACTCCATATACAAGGTTTATATATTTTAATTTTCTCTACTTGAGCACAAATCTCCTAATATAATTTTCGTTCATACATCTAATATTTACCAAAAAATATTGATCCAATAGTGTTGTCATCTCCATTTCTGGTAAATATTGATTATCAAATTAATTATGAACAAAATTTAAAATATGGAAAGACCAAATTTACAAGAAAAAAAAATGGTGGACCAAATTTCAAAGTTGGCAATAAACAAATTAAACTAAAATAAAACTTAAGTGCCTAATTTCTGATAATGACCTTTCGATGGCAATGTTGTAACAACCTTAATAATTTCTGACATTTCTGGGCGCGTTCCATCTTTGCATAAATTGACTTCCAAGTCAATGCAAAACAAAAGACACTGGCAAAGTTTTGCATGTGATAGAAAATTGGAAACTTTGTGTGGAACTTTTTGGCTAAAGAAACCTCTACTCACCCACAACACACTTTCTATCCCTGTCATTCTCTCCATTGATGATATTTGCTTTGTTTTATACTAATAAATAAGCAAATTGTAATCACCCCATTAACAAACTAATTTTTTTTAGTAATCCAATTAACAAACTCATTTGCAAGATTTCTTTGACTAATTTATGTGATTATGATTTCTAAACTTTTTGGGATACACATACCAATTATATATGTATATAAGTTCTAAAAGACAGAAACTATATAATTCTATTACTATAATAAAGATCTATTCTTTTTTAATTGAAAAATTATTTAGTTTATTAATTTTATTTATTCAAATTAATTTATTCAATATTATTTAATTCCAGTAAACTACTTGCCAAAACTGATTACCCCCTTCACTGAAGTCTGAAGGTTTTTACAAATTACAAAATGCATTTTAAAGATAAAAACCTAAACAATAAAATTGATACATGAAGTAGAAAAATCAAATAAATCATGTTTGCATAGAGTTCCAATTTAATTCAAATGAAAATCCTGGGCACTACCTGAGATAGCTTAACGAAAGGGTTAAAGAATGAATGTTGGTTTGCATGAGAGATGGGTTGTTCAAGTGTGTTTGGTTGGGTGTTAATAAAATTGATTTAGATTAAAATTAATTTTGAAGTGATGTGATTTATGTTTGAATATTTTATTATAAAATTAAGTTAAAAATAAATTAAAATTCAATACAAAATTTTCCATCCAATACAGAACCTATTGAAAGTTGCTTCAACCTAGGTAGAAATAATTATGAACTCACGATTAATTATCATGACTTCTTTTCTAACATCAAACCAAACAAGTAGAAATATATTCAAAATCAATTCTCGAACAGAAAATCTAACAGGCACCTATAAAAGCTTTTGGGACCACATGAGACCCAAAGGAGGCCGAATGACCAATCAAGGATTTTTTTTTATCAAATTTATCATATGAGAATAAAATTTAAATTAATATTCTAAAAAGATAAATCGTGACAAATATTATAACTTCTGAATTAATTAAAGATTGTAACATATGTTTCTTTTACACTAAAATCATGAAATAAATTATAACTTTCATTTTTTTCATTTTTTTAAATACGACTTTAAAGTTATAACAATTTTTTTAATGACTCAAAAGTTGTAAAAGAAATATTTTGATTGAAGTCATAAATTATTTTAAGATTTGAATTTTTTACATGTATTTTTTAAATCATGAATAGTTGTTTACTTTAATTATTTAATGAATTAATATATGTTTTCTTCTTTTAGTTTTTTTTTTATATTTTTTATTTTGTTTTATTTAATATTTTTTAAAATAGTTTGCATATTATTTTATTTAATATACATTTTTATATTTTTTTTGACATAACTGGAGAATGTCTTGTTCCATACCTGCCATCTTTGAAAACAAAACTTATGGGAAAGAAATTTATCACACTGCATTGCATGGGAGATCTGGTTCAAAGTTTTGCTGTAATATGAATGTGTTATACTTTTGCTTTTTTGTGTGTTCTTTTTTTGTTTGTTATGTGTAGAAGAGTGCGATGTACTTCATTTGGCTTGAGCTTGCCCTTTTGATTTATTTACCGGTGGTTCATATGTCTAGTACTTAGAAACACGTCATTATAAAAATGCGCCACTAGACCATAATATAATAGCATATTTGGTCTTCACCAAAAAACAAGTATATTTGGTCTTGACACTTTACCAAAAAAAATATTAGCATATTTGGTGAATCATGACGCATATCTTAATCTTAAATACTTGAAAATACAAATGTTTTATGCTACATTAAAGAGTTTTATTACATTGAATATTCTTTCTAAAATTGATCTTTAAAACCTACAATTTTATATAAAAAAAAAATGCGTGTAATGTTCCATCTTTGACAAAGTGATCTTTTAAAATTTTGAAATTTTACAAACATTTACTGATTCTCTTTTCTGTCGATCACAGTGGCTTAATTAGTATTAAAATTTCAAAATTTAGATGCTAAAGGACGAAAACTGCAATGTGAAAAGTGAAAGTTGTTACGTACGTGGAAGTATATATGGTAAAACGAAAAGAAAAATTGAAAAGAACAAACTCCGTGCAAGCATCACTAATCAATAATTAAAGTTAAAGTTGGACTAATTAAATTAAAAGAACCAATAAAAGCAAAAGTAAGAGCACTAACTAAAGTTAAAGTTAGACTAAATAAAAGAATTAATAGAAACAAAAGTAAGAGAAATAAAAGCTAGGCAGCAGACAGGTAGCGCTACACATACTTTCAAGCTTAACAAAATAATGAAAATCTAATAAAAAAAATGGAGGAAATAGCCAACATACCTGCTATATATGACCATGCATTTTTACATCTGTACCCTTGTTTTTTTTTTTTTTTCACCTTTGTTACCTTACGCTTAATTTTGACATTAGGATAGATTTGATTGTTTTTTACCAAAATCAATGGGATATTATGAAGCGAACTTTTTGTAAAGAAATTTAAAATATTTTTTAGAAGTTTACCTTAATGATTTCAATCAATAAATTTTTTATCCTTTTGATGGTGAATGACAAAAATCTATATAATTAATAATCAATAGTATTTATTTTTTTAAATTAAAAGACACTTATTTATATATATATATATATATATATATATATATTATAAATGATAATAATAATTTAATACAAATAACGGATTAATTAATAAATTTAGATATAAAAACTCATGTGTCAGACCAAATTTAATGAGTTTAATTGATTCAAATTTAACCCAAAATAAAAATTATTTAACTCAAATTATTTAAATTAATTTAGGTCTATTGAGATATCCAAGTAACCCGCACCCGCTTACCTCACAACATACCAAATTTAGGTCTGTTATTGTTTTTCATTCCCCAACTTGTCAAGTTGCATTTTCCACTATAGGCAATGTGCCACTACACATCTTTGTCGTCCATTTTTTTTAACTGGTAAATTAGTTAATTCAACAATTGAATATGAGCTTGCCGTGAAATCAGATTACTGTCCATTTTATACTCTTTTATGCAAAGAAGAACATATTTATTTATTAAAATAAATAAATTAACAGCAACATATTTATTAATTAATAGGAACATGTCTATTCCAAATTGCAACAAATGCCATCGATCATGATCAGCAGTAAGACATCAAACAAAATGATCATCAAATGTATGATGCATGTGGAAGGATCTTTCAAAAACCTCAAATCATAACAGAAAGGCTTGCCTACAGTCTCAGAACAAACAGAATCCCCACAAATCATGCTCCAAAATTCCTCCATCTTCTTTGGAGCTTCTCTTTGCTGCTCAAACTCTGTAACTTAATAAACGGTAACACAAACTGTGTATTTACTCTCTACTAAAAGCTAGCCAACTTCCAAACATCATGATAAGCAAACTTTCAAGGGAAAAATAATTATCTAAGACATATATAATAACAATAACAAATATTAAGCTGCATACTTTTCAGAACGTAAATAGTTTAATTTAATCATATATATTAAAACTGTATATATCCCAAAAAGTGAACAGTTTAATCATATGAATTACAAACAAGACACTCCTAACTGTGTAGAGCAATTTGATTAAAAAGACAAAATCGTATTGGGTACCAGAGTAACAAAATAATATCACTCACAGTTAAAATAAGATATGAGAAAAAAATAGGAATGGACGTAATATTACTATAACATGAAAGATCATCAATGGATAAGGAGAATATGGAAAGACCAAATTTACAAGAAAAAAAATGGCGGACCAAATTTCAAAGTTGGCAATAAACAAATTAAACTAAAATAAAACTTAAGTGCCTAATTTCTGATAATGACCTGCGTGCAAATCAATTTCGATGGCAATGTTGTAACAACCTTAATAATTTCTTTGACATTTCTGCGCGCGTTCCATCTTTGCATAAATTGACTTCCAAGTCAATGCAAAACAAAAGACACTATGGCAAAGTTTTGCATGTGATAGAAAATTGGAAACTTTGTGTAGAACTTTTTGGCTGAAAAAACCTCTACTCACCCACAACACACTTTCTATCCCTCTCATTCTCTCCATTGATGATATTTGCTTTGTCTTATATTAATAAATAAGCAAATTAGAATCATCCCATTAACAAACTAATTTTTTTTAGTAATCCAATTAACAAACCAATTTGCAAGATTTCTTTGGCTAATTAACACGATTATGATTTCTAAATTTTTTGGGATACATACCAATTATATATGTAAGTTCTAAAAGATAGAAACTATATAATTCTACTACTATATTAAAGGTGTATTCTTTTTTAATTAACAAATTATTTAGTTTATTAATTTTATTTATTCAAATTAAATTTATTCAATATTATTTAATTCCAGTCAACTACTTGCTGAAACTGATTATCCCTTTCACTTTTTACAAATTATAAAATGTATTTTAAAGAGAAAAATTAAAACAATAAAATTGATACATGAAGTAGAAAAATTAAATAAATCATGTTTGCAGAGAGCTTCAATTTAATTCAAATGAAAATTCTGGGCCCGACCTCAGATAGCGTAGCAAAAGGGTTAGAAAATGAAAGTTGGTTTGCATGAGGAATGGGTTGTTGAAATATTTGTTTGGTTAGATGTTGGTAAAATTGATTCTGAATGTAATTAATTTTATAAAATTCATTTTAAAGTGATGTGATTTATATATGAATATTTATTATGAAACAAAGTTAAAAGTAAAATTTAATATAAAATTTTGAATCTAATAGAGAAATTATTCAAAGTTATTTTAACCTAAAATTAATTATTAACTTAAAATTAATTTTGAATTCTTCTCACGGGAAACAAAATAAGTACAATAACTGAAAATATATTCAAGATTAATTCTTCAGTACTAAATCAAACACGCTAACACCGAATCTTGAAGCTCTTGGGATTGTATGAGACCCAAAAGGACCAACGATCAATTAAGGATAATTTATTTTTTCAAATTCACCATTTGCTGATAAAATTTAAATTAATATCTCAAAAGAAATAAGTTATAATAAATATTGCAACTTTTGAATTTAAAGTTGTAAGATCTATTACAATTTTTTTACCCTGGACCTGTAACAAATTTTACTACTTCATTTTTTCATTTTTTTTTAAATACAATGTCAAAGTTGTAAGAGTATTTTTTCACGCTCTAAAGTCTTAAAAGAAATTTTTTTTATTAAAGTCGTAAATTATTTTACTATTTCAATTGTTTTGCATGCATTTTTTAAACCATAAATAATTCTTTACTTTAAATATTTAATAAATTAATGTATGAGTTCTTTTTTTAGTTTTATTTAATAATTTTTATATTTTTTTACTGATGTTAACTAAAAATTATTATCTATTTTATAAATTAAAAAATAATACAAAAGACTTAATTTTAAATAAAAAATAAAATCTACCATACATTTCTTTAACAAAAATATTAAAATGTTTTGTTACTAATATTAAAAACAAAATTAACCTATAATTTATCAAATAATATTAATAATTTATAATTTATAAAATAAATAATAATCATTAACATTAGTAAATAATATAAAAATATTAGATAAAACAATATAAAAATATTAAATAAAACTAAAAAAAATAAAACATACATTAATTTATTGAATAATTAAAATAAAAAATTATGTATGATTAAAAAAATTAAAATCATAAAATAATTTACGACTTCAATAAAAGACTTTGTGACTTTAAAATCATATGAATTTTTTAAAGATTTTGAGTCGTATAAAATAAAATTATTACGACTTTAATGTCTTGTTTATAAAAATAAAAAATTGATGTTGTAAAAAAAGTTTCGACTCCGATGTAAAAAAAAAAGCCGTAACATTGATAACAATTTTTAATTCAAAAATCATAATAAATGTTATGATTTATCCCTTCCTAAATATTAATATAAATTTTAGTCTATAGGATGAATTAAAGCAAAATATCCCCAAATAGTCGTTTGACCGACCCAAACACATCACAATTGTTCATAGATCCAAACAAAGACAACTGTAATGGAGGACTGAACGAGTTGTTGGAATTTAATGTAATAAGACAAGGTTATGTTGACTTGGAATAAGCTATACTCCAAACGAAAACTCAGTCTTCCTATGTTGACTTGTTTTTTAGTGATGGATGGGTTGTTGAAGTCTGCAAGCTGCTGGGACCCCTATCAATGCTTAATTTTAGTGTGATAAGACCAGCAACCTAACACTAGCTTCATGCAATTTTTAATGCTCTGCTTGCTACTTTTGGCGAACCAAAGGGGTCCAACACAAGGATGCAAATATACTGGTAGTAACTAGGAACTAATAGGGTATCTTTCATTCTTCTATCCCTCATGATTTTAGTGTAAAAGATACATATGTTACAATCATATGCATTGTATCGTATTGAAAAAGGAGAAGTCAATACATTTATTAGCTTATTTTCTGATCAACCCTAGTGGGTATAGGAGCAATATAATTGAACTAATTGTCATAATCAAGCAATATTCCATGATGTTATTAATCAATTATTAATTGAAACAGGTCCAAACCAATCATATTTTTCCCGAAAGAATATTAATTGCAATTTGAGTATCCTATTATTCATCTCGGCTAAAAGAATACTGTGTGTTGCATAAATATGTTAATAACTCCGCGCGCAATAATGTTGATGCTTACTTTAGGGATACTTCCTGAAAAATCTTTGAAGCAACAAGATGCACGAATAAGTATTTGAATGAGTATTTATAAAAATTAGAATAATATTGATTTTTGAAATAATAATTTTCATTAAAATCAATTTTAAAGTAAAGTGATAGGATGTCATGGCATTTTTTTGCATTTCTTCTAGAATTTCTTTTTAGAACCTCCATTTTACTACACCCACTAATTTTTATTATTTTGTATTTTTTCCAATAATATCGCTCTTACAAGTGAGTATACTTAGTGTCAAGTCATTAGTTCAGCAGTTATAAATAGAGAGTCAGTCTAAGGCGGGACGAACACGCAGAACCCCTATAATAGGGGTTTCATTTACTCCCTTTCTTTCACCCCTTCTCATTGTAAAGCCCTCAATGATCATGAGTGGCTAAACCCTTAGTTAGGGTCTGACAGACCTAGAAACCAACGCGATGTATGATGTACTCTTTACTGTTTATCAATACAATACCAGGTTTTTCTTTCCTATTTTCTTTTCTGTTTCTATTTCTACCTTGCATACTCATACTCATTTTATGTTCTGTTAGGAAGAGTTAGATGCTCGAGAGATGGTAACTTCTAAATAACATTTAAAGAAGATATGTCTAATATATATGACCATCCATTGTTATATCTGTACTTTTTTTTTGTTACCTTACCTTTTCAACATTAGGTGTTTGCACAAATACCAACCCAAATGAGGTAAAAAAAAATTAATAAACATAATAAGGAAGGATTTTAAACATTTTTTTTCTATCAAAATTAATGAAATATTATAAGATCTACTTTTTTAAATAAATTTAAAATCTTTAGAAGCTCATATCTCAAGTAGTTTCAATGAATAAAACCTGTCATTTTGATTGTAAAGGATAAAGATGTATTGATATTTATTTAATTTGTGTTGATAACTTTATGTAATCAATAAACTAATATTTAATTTTAAAAAAATTTAAATAAATATTACAAATAATAATAATAATAATAATAATAATAATAATTTAAGATAAATAATAGATCATTAAGTTCATATATTAAAACTCATGTTAAAAACTAAACTCAATGATTGGTTGAGTTTAGATCTAACTCAAATATAAAAATTATGAAACTTAAATTATTTTAATTGATTTTGACCAATTCAGATTTAGTAAGCAACCTCTGGCGCTTAGACTCCTTCAATTCTTCACTCCACACCGTACCCCGAAGAATTCGCTCATGGAGTTATTGTTTTTCATTCCTCAACTTGTGAAGTTGCATTTTCCACTATAGGCAATATGCCACTGCACATCTAATATGATTTGTATGGTAGAAAATTAAGTCGGTCAATAACGTGAGAGGATATGAACTTGGTCCAAAGGCTTCGAGCTTTAGGTCTGTATTTAACCACAAATAATATAATAAAATTTATCGTTTAATAATTTAAATTAAGAAAGAGTTTAATATTTATGTAGTGATAATTTAAAATTATTTTATATTATTATTTAATTACATGTTATCTTTGAATTATATTTAGATAATTATTTTAAATATATAATAAAAAAATTATATTATCATTCAATTACATGTTACTATTTAAATTATTTTAATATGATTATTTTAAATATATTATAAATTATAATTAAATTACTGTATAAAATTTTTTATAACCATTTTTATCTTAAAATAATATCTCTCATCAACAACCATTATATATACCACATTTTTTTGGATATGCTGATACGCATTTCTTTGTCGTCCATTTTTTTTACTGGTAAATTAGTTTATACAACAATTGAACATGAGCTTGGCGTGAAATCACATTATTGTCCATTTTATACTCTTTATGGAAATAGAAACATATTTATTTATTAAAATAAATAAATTAACAGGAACATATTTATTGTCTTTTGCTTTTAAAATAAATAATTTAACAGGAACATATTCATAAAATAAATACCGGAGGAGTAAAAAATAACTAGCTTAATTATGCATACAAAATGATCTTAATTGATAAATTTATAGCGCTACATATACTATATATATATATATATATATATATATATATATATATATATATATATATATATAAATTAAAGTCTATATAAAGGAAAACAATGAGAGTGCAACACAATTCTTTGTCCCATTTGGATCCAGCCTTGCTTGCTAATCAATTATGTCATAGTAAATATTTTAAAAATATTAGTAAATGTAAAAAATGATTGGAAAACAATCATGAATATTTAATTAAAAAAAGTGAAAAATATAAAGGCTAAAACGATAATTAATTTACCTTGATTTTGTCCTTAAAGAACTTCAAACAACCTATTTTCACAATTCAAAACATATTGTTTATTATTCAAAGTGTCATCTAAACGTTTTAAGGACGAAAAATAAAATAAACAAACTTTTTTAAAGATTAAAATAAAAAAAATTACAAAGAAAAAAATAAAAAACACTAAATTATAGGATAAAAAAGTATTTAAGCCTTATTTATTTTAATTCTTTAAATATTTAGTTTTATAATAACAGTGATGATAAAAAAGGATAAATGACTATTTTAGCACTTTATCTTATTTATTTTTCTCAAAATGATCTTTTATTTTTTAAAAGTTTACTTTTGTTCTTTATCTCATTTAAATCATTCAAAATGATTATTTATACTTTAAAATTTTCATTTTAGTAACTTATCTTATTTAAAAAATTCAAAATAATTCTTCAGCCACTTAAATATATTATTTTTTTTTCATCAAATAATACTCAGTTAGAAGATCATTATCAATGTTTAACTAGTTAAAGGACCATTTTAAACATTTAAAATAAAATAAGGTATCAAAATGAATTTAAAAAAAAAATAGAAGACCATTATCTTTTAAAAAAATAGAAGACCACGAAATATATGATAACAAAAATAATTGTCTCTCGTTTTCATCTTTATTCCCATTATCTCGTTTACATCTAATGATTCTATAATTTTCTTTTCGTTTGAATCATCCTACCTTAATTTCTTGCATAGTCAACGAAAACTAAGGGCGTAGAAATTAGCCGTACACAAACTACTTAAATCCTGCTTGCTATGCTTCCACTTTACAATACATCGCAAGTCACATTTGTTGGCGATTGTTGTTTCATAAAATTACATATCTGGAAAATTGTGATGGGCACTTACTCTCTGAAAATCTTGTTTGCAATGTTAGTGTGCTTTTTGCATACCCAAGCATCCATTCTTGGATTCAACTCCTCATCACATGTGAAATGCATTGAGAGGGAGAGACAAGCACTGCTCAACTTCAAACAAGGCCTTCGAGATGACTTTTGCATGCTGTCTACATGGAGCAATGGTGATAACAATAGAGATTGTTGCAAATGGAAAGAAAGGCATCGACTGCAGCAATGAAACAGGTCATATACATTGCAGGCATTATTCCTTAACAATAACAGCTTGAGTGGGGAAATTTCTAGCTTCATTCAAAATTCTTCATGGTGCAACAGACTTGTATTTCAGACTCTGGATTTATCAGATAACCGGATTGCTGGCATGCTACCTATTCTTTCAAATTTTACATCTTTGAGGAGATTAGATATTTCCAATAATCAGTTAACTGGAGAAATACCTAAAAGCATTGGGTTGCTACATGAGTTGGAGTATCTTTCCCTAGAGGAGAATTACTTGGAGGGTGATATCACTGAATCACATCTCACAAATTTTTCCAAATTGAAGGTCTTAGGCATAACAGACCACTCATTGTCTGTAAAGTTTGGTGCTACATGGGTTCCACCTTTCCAATTACATACTTTGGGAGTAGCTTCTTGCAAGTTGGGTCCTAGTTTCCCAAGTTGGCTCCAAACTCAAAGTCACTTGAGCATGCTAGATATTTCTGATGCTGGGACTGATGACTTTGTACCAGACTGGTTTTGGAACAAGTTACCGCATATATATGGTATGAATATGTCTTACAATAGTCTCAAAGGCACAATTCCAAATTTACCAATCAAGCTTCATACCAAACGTTATGGAACATCAATAATTCTAAATTCAAATCAATTTGCAGGTCGAATTCCTAACTTTTTGTCACAAGCTTGGACATTGGATCTTTCAGAAAACAAGATTTCTGACATAAATTCATTCTTGTGTGGAAAAAATGCAACTCATACCTGTACACTTTGGATTTATCAAATAATCAAATAATGGGACAGCTTCCCGACTGTTGGGATGATCTAAATTCATTAGAATATCTTGATCTAAGCAATAATAAATTGTCAGGGAAGATTCCACAGTCCATGGGTACTCTTGTTTATTTGCAAGCATTGGTTTTACGAAACAATAGTTTAATTGGAGAACTACCATTCATGTTGAAGAATTGCACTCATTTAGATATATTAGATGAGAGTCAAAATCTGTTGTCTGGCCCAATACCCTCATGGATAGGAGAAAGTCTACAACAACTGAAATCTTGAGCTTGAGAGCAAATCACTTTTTTGGAAGTGTTCTTGTACATATCTGTTATTTGAGGAAAATTCATCTCTTGGATCTTTCAAGTATATTCTAAAGAGCATTGATCTCTCAAGTAATGATTTATCAGCTGAAATACCAAAAGAGGTTGGGTATTTATTTGGATTAGTTTCTTTGAATTTAGCAAGAAACCACTTAACTGGAGAAATTCCTTCTGAGATTGGGAATCTAACTTCACTAGACTTTCTTGACTTATCAAGAAATCATTTATCTGGAAAAATTCCTTCTACTCTTTCCAAAATTTATCAAACAATGATCTCAGTGGAAGAATCCCATGGGAAGGACATTTGCAAACCATTGATAATGCATCTAGTTTTGAAGGAAATCCTGGTCTTTGTGGTCAACAAATTAACAAAATTTGTCCCGGAGACGAGACAATAGCAAAGCCTCAAGGACCAGCAGTTGATGACAATTCAGTTTTCTATGGAGCATTATATATGAGGTTGGGGATTGGATTCTTCACAGGCTTTTGGGGCTTATTAGGGCCAATACTACTTTGGCAACCATGGAGAATTGCTTACCTGAGAGATTCTTGACAGACTATATACTTCTAACGCTTGAACTGAATGTAGCCAAGTGCGATAGGTGGCTCAAAGGCTAGCAGGTACGTTATTCCAATAACTTTTTCTTTTAAATTCATAGTATTTATTTCTATTTCAGAATTAAATACCTCAATAACTCCTTTTGTGATGGAAAGGGAGAGTGCCTTTAGTTTTCATAACAAAAATGTTCTTTGTGAAGCGAATCTAATTGATTGATTTTATTTATATATTTCTTTATATATCCTAATTATTTGTTAATTCTAACTCCAAGTAATGCAATTTTACTTTATTATATCTCTTGCTTATGCATCTCTCCCACACGCACATATTGGCTTTCATCAATTTAAACATTGAGTATATCTAATTCTCCTGTTCCTTTACTTCTGCTGTTACTATCCGTAGTTACATCTCCAAGAAGTGATTATTTTTCTTGGAAAGAAATTATAGGTTGTGTTCCGTTTAGAGAAATTCTTTTGTTTTCAAATGATTTCTCTAATGAATTAGCTTCTTAATAATTCTTAGAGTTATGTACATTTTTGTACTCTAATGGCTAGCTAGATTTTGAGTTTCATTTAGTTTAATTTATTACTATAATTCAGTCTCTAATTTTTGTCCATCAGTTATCTGAATTGTGGCACAAAATTTGCAGTTTATGGCAGTTTTTCTTCAAAGTTCTGATGAGGGATGAAAACATATCATGGATTGCATGAAGCGTAACATATAAAGTATTGAAGTTTACAATGTAACATGTCAAAACAATGATTCTGAAATAATGACTTGGTAAATCACTGTGTCAAGAAACTTATTGATTTCATAGTTTTTTATTGTATAATGTATAATGACTTGAAAAATCACTGTTTCAAGAAACTTGTTAATTTGATAGTCTTTCATTGTATAATGTATTTGTAATTTTATTGCATAATGTATAATGACTTGGAAAATCACTGTTTCAAGACAGTTGATATATAATCTCTGAAGGTTTTGCATTCTACTCCATCTCGAATCATGATGCTTGCTAGTCTGCCATATTCAAACTGACTACTGAAAGTTGTGCGTATCGGCAATAATGTAATATATCCAAATAATGTTGGTTGATTCAATTAGAGTGTGCATATCCCATTGCGGCTTGTGCAAATGGACTTCGAGGGTCCAGAACCTCCTTACTAAAAGAATAAACAAAAGGGTAATTTCTCATTGATTCTTGCTGGTGAATTACATGCTTATTTATATTGCAACCTCTAACAGAATTGCAATTGTGACAGCTAGAGAATATTACAAAATGACAAATGCCGTTATGCTTGTTTCCCTACTGCGGTAAGGATAATCCAGCAAGATCCTATGCCAGCTCATCTCAGACCTCACTCATAATCCTGGAGGTAGGCCGGTTTTGTAATCTTCCTTTTCTCTCTTTTTACTATTTGCACCTCTGCATTATTGTTCCCTGAACTTGCCCCTGCATTTGATTCTGTTTCTGCTGCTCTGCTAACACTCCATGGCCCTTGCAGAAGCACCTTGTCCTCAAGGTGGTAGTCTCGACATAAAGTAGACCAATCCTCCCATGAAGTGTCATCAGGAGGAAGTCCTTGCCATTGGACCAATACCTCCCAACGTGGAGGGTCCTGTGAAGTTTGACGATGATCCAGAATGGCCAGAGGAGTGATGATGGGTTGAGTGCCAAAGAACTTCTCAGGTAATTGCACTGCTGTGATGTCTGATGGAGGGGTGCCTTTAAATGGTTTTAGTAATGAACAATGAAAAACCGGGTGTACGCGAGTGCCTGTTGGGAGTTGGAGACGATAAGCAACAGGGCCTATGCGTTCCAGAACTGAGAAGGGCCCGTAAAATCGCTTTGCAAGCTTGCCCGTGTATTCCTGTGGGCCTCGAAGAGAAACTTGTCGATGTGGCCGAAGTTTGAGCATTACCCAGTCACCCACTTGGTATTCAACGTCGCGGCGACGCGTGTTCGCGTGCTGCTTCATCAGACTCTGAGCTTTAAGGAGTTTTCTTCGAATACACTTGAAGGTCTCCTCCCAGTCTGTCAATACTGCATCTACCGCAACAATGTCAGAAGTGCCTACAATATAATCTGGGATCGTGCCCGGCTTCTTCCCAAACGTTATCTCGTAGGGAGTGGTACCCGTGGCAACATTCCAAGAAGTGTTGTGGGACCACTCGACCCACGGTAACAATTTCCCCCACGTCGCCGGTCGCCGGTGGACGAAAGCCCTCAAATACTGCTCAATAACTCGGTTCAAGGCTTCAGTTTGTCCGTCACTTTGGGGATGATAGGATGAACTCATCCTCAATTTCGTGCCACTCAACCTAAAGAGGTCTTGCCAGAAATTGCTTATGAAGAGGGGGTCGCGGTCTGAGACCAGACTTCGGGGTAGTCCGTGTAGTTTGACCACAATATCGATGAATAAGCTAGCCACTGTGTGAGCCGTATGTGAGGGAGGAAGCTTTCCCAAATGAATTCCCTTGGAAAATCTATCCACAATCACGAGAATGACAGTGTATCCCTGACACGGAGGTAGACCGGTAATAAAATCTAAAGAAAGGTCCTCCCAAGGACGATGAGGCACGGGTAGTGGGCATAATAATCCTGCAATGCGCTTTGTCTCATACTTAGTATGTTGGCAATCAATACAGGTGGTAACAAAGTGAGTAACGTCACCACGCATGCTGGACCAGTAAAAGTTTTCAGAGAGTCGAGCTAGTGTCTTCACGATACCGGTATGCCCTCCTATAGGAGTTGAATGATACTCCGCGAGCAACATAGGGATGATGGGTAATCCCTGAGGCAACCAAATTCGGTTCTTGTGTAGAATTAGTTTATCAGTGAGCTTGAAGTCAGGGTACTTGGCAGGGCACCTTTCTATTTCTTCGCACAAATTGAGGTATTCCTGGTTGGTCTCTAACTGATGATGAATCTCAGAGAGGAAACTGTAACAAGGTATAGAGAGTATCATGCATGTGGGAGTCGTCTGTTCCGGCAAGCGCGATAAAGCATCAGCCGCCTGATTGTTGGCTCCTGATCGATACTTGATCTGATAATCAAAACCCATCAATCGTGCAAGATATAAATGTTGCTCCGGCGTCTGAATCACTTGGGTGAGAAGTTCCTTTAAACTCCGGTGATCCGTAAGAATGGTGAAATGTTGACCAAGTAAGTACTGTCTCCACTTCTTAACTGCTGCCGTAATCGCAAAAAGCTCCCGGACATAAGTTGAAGCGCGCAGAAGCTTCGAAGTAAAGGGCTTGCTGAAAAAAGCAATTGGGTGGCCTTGCTGAGATAAGACGGCACCCATTCCTACCCCTGACGCGTCCGTTTCGACCGTGAATGGTAATTGAAAGTTGGGCAAAGCTAGAACAAGGGCCTGAGATAAAGCTTTCTTCAGTTGATCGAAAGCAGCTTGAGCTTCGTTTCCCCACTGAAGTGGTTCTGTTATCGTGGCCTTGACCAGAGGGGCGGCAATGGTGGAATACCCCTGAATGAAGCGTCTATAGAACCCCGCAAGTCCCAAGAAACTGCGGAGAGCCCTGGTTGTCCTAGGTGTTGGCCATTGATCAATGGTTCCTAATTTAGCAGCTACTGGTGCTACTCCTCCTTGTGACACAACATGGCCCAAATATTCGACCTGGGACTGCGCGAAGAAGCATTTAGATAACTTAAGAACAAATTTGTTGTCAAGAAGTACCTGAAAAATGGTCGTTAAATGTTGCAAATGCTCACGAAAAGAGGCGCTATAGATTAAGATGTCGTCGAAGAAGACGATAAGGAAACGACGGAGGAGCGGCCAGAAAATCTGATTATTGTCGCCTAGAAGGATGATGGTGCATTGCACAACCCAAAGGGCATTACCTTAAATTCGTAATGCCCATGGTGAGTTCGAAAAGCGGTCTTGGGTATGTCGCCGGCAGACATCCGAATTTGGTGGTAACCCTGTAATAGATCAAGCTTTGAGAACCAACGAGCTTGACCCAATTCGTCAAGTAGTTCGTCTATAGTCGGAATCGGGAAGCGGTCACGGACTGTAATGGCATTTAAAGCTCGATAATCAACGCAGAAGCGCCACGAGCCATCATTCTTTCGCACCAACAGGACCGACGAAGAGAACGGACTGGTGCTGGGTTGAATGACACCCTGCTGAAGCATAACCTCTACCTGACGCTCAATCTCACACTTCTGGTAATGAGGGTAGCGGTAAGGTCGTACATTGACTGGGGTAGCCTGGGGAAGGAGGTGAATGTGGTGGTCAGTGGGTCGTTCTGGCGGTAAGGTGGTCGGAGGTTTGAATAGAATCTGGAATTGGGCTATCAATTCTTGGATTTCCGACGGGTAGTGGTCATGGGGATGATTCATAGTGTTCTCCTGGGTGACGGAAATGTGGAAGAAAACCCCTGAACTTTGCTTCTTAAGCAACCTATTGAATTGTGGTGGTGATAGCAGGTGAGATGTTGGCTCAAGGTCGCCCCTGAGTTCCACCAACTGGCCTTCATAGAAGAACTGCATACGCAAAGTGTTATAATCAGTAAGCACTGGCCCCAAGGACTTGAGCCACTGAACTCCGAGAACGACATGGGCTCCGGCAATGGGAAGGACGTAGAGGTCAAGAGAAAATTGGACTGATTGAATATCAATGGTGAGCGCCTCACACCACCGTGTACACTCCAGATGCTGTCCATTTCCGACCATGACCCGTAAGGGCCGTGTCTCACGCGAAGAAAATCCCAATTGAGCAACAAGGGATTCCTGGATGAAATTATGTGTATTGTCGCCATCTATAAGGATGACGACAGGGTGGCCGGCAATGGAGCCTAGTAATCGGAGTGTCTCCGAGGCCAAATGACCCGCAAGAGAGTGTAGGATGATTTGGGCCTGGGTCGGGTCGGTCTCGTCGGGTGGGTCCGGTTCCGGGTCAGGGGCATCTATATTAGAGAGACACGGGTCCTCAGCATCAGCTACCAGGAAAAATACCCTAGAGGCACACCTGTGACCTCTATGATATTTTTCGTCGCAATTGAAACACAGGCCGCGGTCGCGGCGGGACGCGAGCTCTTCCGGCGACAAGCGTTTGAGGCCAGGGGCAGGCGGTCGCGCTGGTAGAAGTGGCGGTGGTGAGGGAAGAAGTATGGGTGAGGAGGGAATAGCAGGGGTCGTGGACGACGAACGTGAAGGGGTCGCGGAAGACACAGGGGGTGGTCGTCCCCGAGGGAAGGCTCTGTGCTCGGCGAGCTTCTCCTCTTGAAGTCGTGCCAAACCGGCCGCTTGAACCAACGTCAGAGGCTGTAGGGCCTGCACTTCGCGACGAATCTCTGAGTTGAGCCCAGAGACAAAACAACTCAAAAGGAACTGCGCCGGGAGTCCGACAACACGATTCGCGAGCTCCTCGAACTCAGCCAGGTATTGAGCTACTGACCCACGCTGTGTGAGTTTGAAAAGGATCCCTGTGGGGTCTTTGTATTGTGAGGGTGAGAACCTCGTCTGGAGTGCCTGGAGAAAACCTGGCCACGACGTGAATTGACCATTACTGGTCATCCACTGGAACCAGGCGAGGGCGCGTCCCTCCATGTAAAACGAAGCAATTGTGAGCTTGTCCTGTTCTGAGGTGTGGTGGTAATCGAAGAACTGGTTGATCTTAAAGATCCAACCAAGAGGGTCGTTACCATCAAACCTAGGAACGTCTAATTTCATTTTATGGTTTGTGGCAGGTGGAGTGGAAGGACTGGTCGCAGAGGTGGAAATTGGTGGAGGAAAGGGAAAAGGGGATGAGAGGCGTTGCAGAAGAGCATCGAAACGAAGGTTCATGGACTGAACAGATTCGCCAAGGGTCAGGTTCAATGAGGTAAGCTTAAGGATGGCATCTTCCAATTTCTCAGTGGATGGGGATGAAAAGGGTGGTTCAGACATGAATGTGGTGGGGAAGAAGGCGAACGAGAGCACCAAAATGTTAGCAACTCTGTACCTGGACTTCGAGGGTCCAGAACCTCCTTACTAAAAGAATAAACAAAAGGGTAATTTCTCATTGATTCTTGCTAGTGAATTACATGCTTATTTATATTGCAACCTCTAACAGAATTGCAATTGTGACAGCCAGAGAATATTACAAAATGACAAATGCCGTTATGCTTGTTTCCCTGCTGCGGTAAGGATAATCCAGCAAGATCCTATGCCAGCTCATCTCAGACCTCACTCATAATCCTGGAGGTAGGCCGGTTTTGTAATCTTCCTTTTCTCTCTTTTTACTATTTGCACCTCTGCATTATTGTTCCCTGAACTTGCCCCTGCATTTGATTCTGTTTCTGCTGCTCTGCTAACAGCAAACATATAATTTTATATTTGATTCCTTATAAAATTTTCATCATATCTTATCTGTCGCTAATATTTAAAAAGAATAATGACATGCCCATTCAATATTTAATAACATCATTAGTGATGATTGAACAACAAAATACATTTCAAAATTAAATTTAAGTTTTCTGCTGTTAAAAACTGCAAAACTTTCTCTGCTTCTCCCCGTTATATCTACCTTCCCCCGCCCACACTTTCTTCATTGCTGGCTTGTGTTCAGCTCAAGCCTCTAGGGTTATCATATCTCCAATTCCATTTCCTCTCTCTCAATTTCCAAGGCTTTTGGAGCCACTCAAGACGGAGTTTCCTATTTTGAGATACGCCAATTTTTTTTAAGGTCGATTTTTTTTTTCATTTTTTTCTACCAGCCGTTGAGTTTCAACTTATTTACTATTTTCATATGCACTGCCAAAATCCCAAAACACAGCTTGACATTTGCATCTTGTTGGTCTACACACCCTTTTTTTCTAAAACAATTTAAATTATCTCATCTAAGAGCGTAACTATGTTAAACTGCTGCTTCAATGGCAAGGCAATTGCAAAGAGAATCTGACAGGACATGTACGTATATCATTTGGTGGAACACATGACATGGAAGGTCTGCAAGAGTTTTTACTTTACATGAGAGTTTTTAGAAGCCGAGATTATGATTGACTTGGAGCTTCAACTGTAGGGCAGGATATCAGGAATTGCTGTCAAGAATTGCTATAATTTACTATAATTCTCATTTAAATTAAAAGTAAAAACAATTTTATCAGTGCTGTCGCTTAAAAATTCAAAATCAGACGAAATACCTTTTCCCTAGTCCTATCTCAACAAGATCTGGAAAGGCCAAAATAATCAAACGATTTGAACAAAAAAGAGGAATATGCTTCTTGACTATGGGTTCTCAAACCACTCCTAAACGAAATTAGGTTTAGGTGAACCAGGAAGAATGTAAAAGATAGGATTTTGTATAAAAGACTAAGGTTGGAAATGTAAATGAAAGGTATATAAAATGAAAACAAGAAATCAAAGTAGTAAAGGAAAGTAGTAAAAAAGAAGACAATAAAGGATGAAAATGTTAAAAATAAAATACAAAATAAAATAGGTTTGTGTTTGATTGATGGTCTTCCTATAACATGAAGCACAAGAAATCAAATCCAAAGTTAGGCAATTTATAAAGTTGTGGTAGACCCTTCTATTAGATCATAACTTACAATTACTACTTACTTTTTCTAGTTGTGATTTGAAACCTCCAACAACTCCCCATAGTACATTTTGAATTCCAAAATGTTGCACAACTTGCTTCCTATTTTAGGAATCATTATCTTTTCTTATGATGATTCTATGCACTACACATTGACTTCATCTCTTGTCACAATCTTAACCAAATTATCAACAATTTATCCGTCAAGATATTTTTTTCCGTTGACCATAACCAACCATGCAATTGCAACCATGCTTATTTCGATGATATCGAAATTTCAAAAGAAATTAGTCTCCGATGGTGCCCAAATAAAAATATCATTTCTCACTCCATTAAAAGTGTCTATTAAAAACAGCAATTAGGAATCATATTACTCATAGCATTCAATTAATAATGTCAAAATTATTGCTTGTTTACAATTTATTTAGACAGATATTATAGGTTCTACTGCTCCAATGCCGTTAGTGATCTGTATGATGTTTCAAAAGGAATTAGTCCGTTGCTATTAACTAGAAAATTCCGTTGGTGACAGGAAAAAAATACCATTTCCCACTCCATTAAAAAGTGTCTTAATAAAAACAGCAATTACCTATCATATTATTCGTATATTAAATTCATAATGCCAAAAGTATTGCTTTATTATAATTTATTTGGACAGAAATTATAGGTTCTACTGCTCCAATGTAAAGAAATAATAGAAATATTTCTGCAAACCCAGAAGTCAGAAGCGATACATCACCTCTCAAATATACAGAGAACCTCCGAATTAAATGTACTTGCAGAACAATAAACTATCAATCTGTATTCTGGATATCAGTCGACTTCAGCATTTTTAGAGTTTGAAGTATGCATTTTAATTAGATTTCCCTCATTTTAATTTGACATCTGATAATGTTTAATGATATACTAAAAAATAAAAACTTCAGAATCTTTAGTCATAAATTGTCATACATTCCTGAGAAAACTCCACTTTTGATAGGCATGCATGCATGAGGGAGAAATAATGAATAGTTCATTCAATCAAAGTAGTATCAGAACAATTCTGTACACGCATACTTGATATTAATCAAATAAAAAACCATAGAGACTACCTAAATTAAAAAACCATCAGAAGAATTCTTGAGTTTGTTAAAACTTTAAGAATAATTTTCATTTGAAAATAATACTTTTATTTTCTCATTTTTTATGCTTCACAGTGGCTGAAACCCCGTCGTACATAACCGCAGCAACCTTACTCACCCCTTCATCCCGAACCTGCATCATAAACCTCGTCTTCACCACATCCAACGGCCAATAGAGGATGAGACACTGCCCTCCATTTTGGAGAATGAGGCTTTGCGGTGGGGAAATGGGGGTGTTCACAAAACAAGAGGAGATGAATGGCGGCAACGTCGTCGTTTTTGGCTTTGTCCAACTATTTTCTTTTTGGGTTACAACTTTTACGTGGTGATTCCTGTGAAACCGTGAAAGCAAAATGTTGCTTACAATTTAGAAAAGGTAATTAGAACTGGACTTAAATATATTTTTATTGTTAATGAAACTTTAAAATTTTGTTTACTAATTCTGTTTAATTCGTTAAAAATTATGATATTAAAGATAACAAATAGTTTTGTATTACGTTTTGATTAAGAAACAATACTTATCAAATAGATTAGGACATGATAAAATATTTAATTTTTGTTACTAAAAAAATTATATTACTTTTATTTGACCTCTGCAAAAAAAACATAAAAGATCAAAGAATATTTTATCTTTAAAACTATTACAATAATAGTTAAAAACCGTCAATATATATGTTTAAATCAACTATTTTATATATTTATAAATTAGTTATTTTAAAAATATGAAACACTAACGATATGTTAATGTGAAGCGGGAGGAATCACAAAAAATGAGTTAAGTTGGAAACATAAGGATGAAAATGAAATTTTTAAAGATAAAGGGCTGGAACAAGAATTATTAAAAAAATAAAAAAGAATAAAAAGAGATT
This sequence comes from Glycine soja, assembly GCF_004193775.1. Taxonomy (NCBI): domain Eukaryota; kingdom Viridiplantae; phylum Streptophyta; class Magnoliopsida; order Fabales; family Fabaceae; genus Glycine; species Glycine soja. Next base: position 51,152 of record NW_021143632.1, read on the forward strand.
TTAGCCGTTTATTTAAATTAAAAAACTAGTTGAGTTAGTTGTCCAAGGTTGTTTTTATTTTTTGGTGTGGGAAGAAAAGAAAAGGCAAAAACTACAAACGAGAAAAGACAACTCCTGACGCATCGATCAGTAAGAAGATGCAGACTAAAAACTAAAGAGTCTTCAGAAGCTCCCTAGGAAATATGAAGATGAAATATAGTAGAAAGCATTGTTGAAGATGAAATATAGTAGAAAGCATTGTTGAAGATGAAATATAGTAGAAAGCATTGTTGAAGATGAAATATGAAGTGATCAAATTTTAGATATATCACAGATCTAAGCACAATAATGAAAAATAAACAGCATTACAAATATATTATACAATGAAATACAATAGCATACTAAGTTTCTGGAAACAAGACTTTCCAGTTCATTACTTAAATAGAAAACATTGTAAACTCCTATACTAAAGAAATATCTCGCACTTGTAGCAGCCAACAATGCTTTCTTCTCTGTTCAGAAGCGTGCAGCACATCTGCAACAATTAACATTTTTTGAACAAAAATTAATACCGATTACAAGATATAGACAAAAGTATATTTGTTTATATAAAATTGAAAATGGAAGTATACATGCAGGGGCCATGGCCCCTAAGTTTTCACAAAGTGTATTTGAAATACCATGTAAAAAGAATTACGGTCCCTTAAAATTTATGAAAAAATATTGAAAAATAATATATGCCATGTTACTTAACACTTAGGGTGAGAAAGAAAAAAAAAGAAAAAAGTATAAGGATAATAGATAATATAATGTGACAGTGTCATAGTAAAAACGTGAGATGAAAAAAAATTAAAGATAATAATAAAGTATTTGTAACGCTGAAGTGTTCATATATAATTATCCAAAATCAATTTATATATATAATTTTTTTTTCTTTTCTTATATATTATCTCTATTCATATATTTAAAAAATAACTAACTAATTCAGTAAAATCAATAAAAAAAATAGTTAAGTTAACTATTTTAATTAAAAATGTCATATATTAAAATTTTATTCTAGAAATACTCATAGATTTATAATTTAAGTAGTAGTTATATTTAATAACATTACTCAATATTTTTTTCGCCTGTGAAATTGACTTAATTGTTAATAAACCAATAAATATATTCCCTTTTGTATGAAATCATTGATCGTCTAATATGTAAACTTCACAATAAAGAGTATAAAAGAAATGCATCTATTTTTTCTTGTATAAATGTATAACTAATATATTTGAAAGAGTTTATGTTTGTAATAATCAGAAAGAAAAAAATGTATCTATTTATTTCTCATATAAATTATCAAATTAACTAGATAGTAATGTTTTTATGCTTAATATAGTTGTATTTTTTTATTTATAAAAAATTATAAGTACAATATTAATTATTAATTTATTCTTTTTTAGAGTAAAAGAGATTTAAATTCACAATCTCTCTCCTTTCCTTTTCTGTTTGACTACAAAGTTAAACTTATAACTTGAAAAATATTATATATATATATATATATATATATATAATATAGTTATTAAATATTTTTATATTATTTATGATGTAAAAATTTAAATTATTATTATTTTTCTTGGCAGCCTCTAAGTGAATTCCTAGCTCGCCCCTGTATATGATAATATTGTAACAAAAAGTACTAATACTCTGTCCGGATCTAAATATAAACAATACAAAAATAATTTTAAAATTAAATATAAATAAATACTAACTAATTTTTATCTCATTTAATCATAACATTCCTATTATATATCCTTTGATTTAATACAATCTTATTTCTAGTTAATCATTTATTCATATTTTACAAACACTATTATTAAGGATAATTTAAAAAAATTGAATTAAATGATATTAATTAAATTTCTTATATGTGTCAAATAATTAAATTTTCTTACATTTAAGTCCAAATAATTATGTCTTATTTGGCATAGTTAATAGGGGAGTTGCCGTTGCAGTTGAGGGATTGGGCTGGAGTTGGCGGTGTTAAGAAATCGACACAAACTGTATCTGTTTCGAAAAATTATAATAAACATTGTCTTTGAATAGAAGCATGGAACATAGAACAAGGTAGTCATATATGCTGAAACAGTACATAGGAACTAAAATATGTGTAGATGGCTGCATCATAAAAAATTTGAAAATTGAAGAATTTGTTATTTGAGAAAAACCTTTCAATAACTTAATTCACTTATTAAAAATCAAAATACGGAATTTCGTAATTAGGAAGACACAAAAATGATACATAATAAATTAAGAGTGCATATGCTGCAGCTAGGTAAGAAACAATTTCTTTTAAACAAAACAGAAAAAAAAAAATCTTAATTCGAAAACTTTCTGCTAACTCTTTCATCATAAAGACATCATAAGACAGTATAAAGCACGCACCTGGATAAAATGTTACCCTAGCTATTTAATACAAAAAACTATTCCATCAATGAATTATCAAACAAAATTAAACATTTCAACAATAAAACTTTTTTTAACTCTTTCAAAGTAGCACTCTAGTTAAAACAATAATTATTAGGGTTAGCACTAACGAATTTGTTAAGTTGGGATGAAGAAATAAATTATTAACTTCTAACAATTAGTTTACTATTAATATGAGCTTTCAGTTCGAAATACATATTACTCTTTTTTTATCAGCGAAGAAATTCTTCTTATATATATATATATAAACAAAGTCAGAACATAAACCATGAACCTGAAAAGTAAAATCTAGAACATACCTTTTTGCCTTGGAGCTAACACTTCCAACATTCACCATAAGCATACATATACTGTTAATCTGTTCAGAATCCTGATGTAAACAATTCTCCAAGGACGCCACAGTAGTAATGACCCTAATAAGCCCCAAAATCCAGTGAAGTATCCAATCCCCAAGCTCATGTATAATCCCTCATAGAAAACTGAATCATCACCATTGACTGGTGGTTCTTGATGCTCTTCTGTTGTCTGATCTCCATCCCCAGGACAAGTTTTGTTAAGTTGTTTGCCACAAAGATCAATGTTTCCTTCAAAACTAGAGGCTTCAAAGGTTTCAAAATGTCTTCCTGATGGGATTCTTCCAGAAAGAGAGTTGTGTGACAAGTCTAATTTTCCCAAAAAATCAATTTCAGAAAGAGAAGGAGGAATTTTCCCAGAGATGTGATTTCTTGACAAGTCAAGTGATTCTAGTGAACTTAAATTCCCAATCTGAGAAGGAATTTCTCCACTCAAATTGTTTCTTGATAGATTCAAAGAACCTAACCCAAGCAAATATCCGACCTCTTTTGGTATTTCACCCATTAAATAGTTACTAGAAAGATCAATGCTTTTGAGCTTTAACTCTGGATTATTGAACCACCGTTCCACACCTTTCCACATCAATGTTATGTCAACTGTAACATAAAGACCATAAATTTCATATAAAGTCTTATTAATCGAATATATACGAGACATAATGTCACTTGTGTTGATGGTCTGTTCAGACATTGCAGTCAAATTCATTAAGCAAGTTGGAATTCCTCTTGACAAGTTATTCCTTGAAAGATCCAACAATTGAATACGCTTCAAACAGCAGAGATGAATGGGTAGATTTCCAGACAGTTGATTTCCTCGCATGTTCAAGATTATCAATTGATGCATACTTTCTCCAATCCATGATGGTATTTGACCCGACAACATATTTTCACTCAGGTCCAGCATAAATAAACTGCTACAATTCTTCAAAGAAGAAGGTAACTCACCCATTAAACCATTGTTTCGTAAAACCAAGGCTTCCATATTAACAAGGGCGCCCATGGACATGGGAATCTTCCCTGACAAGTTATTGCTGCTTAAATCAAGGAACAGTAATTGCTTTACTGATTTCCAACAATCTGGCAGTTGCTGCTTTATTTGATTGCGTGATACATCTAAAGTGCCCAAATTTGAAGCTGTGCTTTGGTCACATAAGAATGAAAATAAATCTGAAAAATTATTTTCAGAGAGCATCAGCTCGGAAGCTTGTAGTAAAAATGACGGAATTTTACCCTCAAACTGATTGGAATTCAGAAGTATAGACGGTCTGTTAGGAAGCTTCAATGATATATTAGGAATTGCACTAATGATATAATTGTGAGACATATTTAATAATATCATATTTTGCAACTTATTCCAAAACCAGTCTGGTACAGAGTCATTAATCCCGTTATCAGAAATATCAAGCTCATACAACGAACTTTGAGTCTTGAGCCAACTAGGAAAAGTGGGGCCCAACTCGCAAGAACGGAGTCCCAACTGTATTAATTGGAATGGAGGAACCCAACTCGGGACAAATTTCAGAGACAACGAGTGCTTGTCTCTCAGTCTCAATGCACTTAATTTCTGTGCTATTGGGAAGGCTGTTGAATCCAAGAATGGATCCTGCAGCATGCAATAAAAGCAGCAAAAGAGCATAAAATAGTTTCAGAGAATAACAACTCATTATGAAATGACAAAGAGTAAAACGAAGATCGGTTACTGTGATCAGTTTTCTCTTAAATTGTCAAGTATCAAAGATGGAGCCTGCGGCAGGATTTATATAGCTGATAGTATGGCTAAATGACAGAGTCGTGTTAATTCTTGTTCACTTATCGAAGACAACAAAATAAGGATATTTTCTCTTAAAAAAAATTTTATTTTAAAAATTAAAATACGAAGACTTCATATACGAGGCTTATATATTTTAAATTCCTTTATTACACTCAGGTGATAAGCAATTTATAATAAAAAAAATTCAATAATTATATAATTGTGTAATAAAATTATCTCATATATTAACTACAGGTTCATCAAACTCTACTTCATATTGTACCAGCAAGTTGTAACAACTAAAATTTCATCAGATAATTCGACAAAAAAATGATGTTACAAATTTTAATAAATAAAAAATATAACTATGATTTTATTTTTAGATTATCAAGGGAATTTTTTTAATGTCATTAAATTACACTACGTGAGCTGCACATTAAAGTATTTGAGTTTGTCACTTTAACGAGCACACGATGCTGAGAAAAGTCTATGTAAAATTAAAACAAACAAGGCTTAAACAACATTTTGGCTCCTATAAATTATTAGAGTGTTTTTGTTTTAGCCTTTCAATAATGTTTAGTCCCAGTAAAAATTAAAAAAATAAATCAGTCTATATTATCAAAGTAAGAACATTAATTGACTACATAACATGTAGTTACATTAACCATTCACTGACTTCTCATGCTATCAAAGATCTTAATAATAAATAATGTGTAATTTTTTTAAAATCTCTCATCAACTAATCTAGCATTATCAATTATTTTTAACACATGAGAATTTGAAGATCCAAATTACTACAAAATTTACACATGACAGTCTATCAAATTCTCATTAGTAACGTGACGAGTCAATGGACAACCAACAACATTATTACATAATCCATAAATGTTGATAGTAAGGACTAAAATCAAGTATTAAAATTACAAGGACTAAAATATAAAAAAAAATTATTTAAGCCCACCAAGAAATATGATGTGTTATTTTGCCAAAGTACAAAAAATGCATGACTAATTTGTTTTTACATGAATGTTTTGTATAGACTAGCAATTTCAAGTCTTTGCACCGGTCCCCAAGAAATAAAAAAGTCTTTGCACATGTTTTTAAATTCACCAATGGTGGGGAGATATTTTGCATCAGGTAAAATGAGCTTTTTACATCAATTCTAGAACCAATATGTAAATCTTGTCTATGTAAAATGTATTTTCTTTTTTACATCAATTGTTTTGTAACCAAGATAAAAAGTATCTTTCTACATCAATTATGAAACAACCAATGTAAAATTATCACTCTTTCTGTCATTAATTTTTCTTCCACAATAATCAACCCACATCCACATCAAAATCACACCTTAATTCATCTTTCCCCCATTCAGATCACCCTCTTAAAACTCATGAAAGAGAAATGAAAGGAAACAAAGCAACCACACAATGTGAAGAAAAACCAAAAAGAACAAAACAACCATCCTCCTCAACAAGTAAGTTTGGATGAGTTACAACAAATACAAGAAAAAAAATAAAAAGGAAAGTTGACCCGACACATTGATCCAACATAACTGCCCCTTTACCTACCAAATATATAGGTTGAACCTATTTTAACAATAGGTTGGAAATTTAAACTTATATTGCTTTGTTTAGCATATCAAATGGGTCAATCCAATGGATTGAACTTATTTTATCATCCCTAATTAAAATCTCACAATTAGAACATTGATCATGGAAAATAAGATAAGGAGCTTTATGTTAATAATAAATTCTTCAAAGTAATCCTTATTTTATAATCAGAATCTACCTATTAGGCTGCTTCAAGAACTTACAAAAATTAGGTCTTAATTCAATCAAATTTCATAGTCTCTTGAAATAATTGTTTAAATATACTTTTGGACCATCAAATTTAGATTACTTTTGTAGTTGATCCCCAAATTTAAATTTATTTTTATTCCCTTAATTTTAAAAAATATTTTTTTAGTCCTCCTCCTACAAAAAATGCCACAACTTATGCATTTAAATCATCAAAAATCAGTCAAGAGGGTTTAAAAAACATTTTTCAAAATTGAGGAACTAAAAAATGAAAAATTAAATTTGGAGGAAAAAAAAAAGATAATCCAAATTTAAAGGACCTAAAAATATATTTAAATTAAAAAATTGATAAAAAAAAGTATTTTAGAAAAATAAGAGAAATCTTAATGTTTAAAATTACTAGCATGCTCTAAAGTAAAATAAGGTCCTAAGTATTTAGTATGCTCTCTTCAAGCCTAGAAGACATATTCTCTTAATTGTGAACCAAATTAAAGGTTATACGAAGGAAAAATAAAAAAATGCACTTAGCCAATGTAATAAGAGAAAATTGTGGGACAACGTGATGGTTGTTGTGATTTCAGTGGTAAAGTGATTGCGCCGATGGGAATATAAAAGAGAAATATCGTTAGTGACACTGTCTAATACTCTTTTGTTGGTTATAAAGAAAAAAAAATCTTTTTTTTAATGTTGTATATTATTGACTAAAAATTATTACAAATTATAAATTTAAATTGGTGAGTTCTATTTTTTATTTAATGATTATATATATTTCTTAATTTTGATGTGGAACCATTAATTAAAATTTGTGATTTTTTATAAATTTTAATAAATAACAGAAAAGAGTATTGTTAGTCTTCCTCAAAGATAAAATAGGTGTAAGGTGTATAAAAGAAGAAAAATAAAAAAGGGGAGTGATGGAAATGTGTGTTACTTTCGGCCAATCAAATTTTCTTTCCTTCTAATTTTTTAAATTCAAATTTTAAACCTTTTTTATCCTTTTTCATTTTCTTTCCTCTCTTCCAAAACATACCTAAGTTGCACGTTAGAATATTTCTAAAACTTTCTAGGATTGATATCATACTAAGAAAAATTTACTTAGAATTAAGACCAATAAATATCATGTGTCATTTTGTTAAAGCACAGAAAATGGAAGCTTAATTTGTCTTTATATAAAATTTCTACAAAGACTAATAATTTCAAAGTCTATGTAATCATTTTACTTTTTAAATTTGATGTGTTTGTATGCTTAATTTTCTAACCCATCAAAAGAGTTAGAAAACATAAAAGACGAAAATATTATTTTTTGTCATTATTTGAAAGTACTAATATATTTCGATACATGTAAAAATTTACAAAAAATATAATGTATATCCCACTATTTATTTAAAATATCATATTTATATTACAATACAAAAATATCAATATTCCATACTCATATATACAATCAGTATGAATATAATAAAAACTATAATTTATCTAATTATTATGATATATATATATATATATATATATATATATCATTATTATATAACAATAACATCTACACTATTCATATTCTATTACTATAAGACTCAAATATAAATCAAATTCTTAACTATATTATTGTTGAGAGATTCTTTTTACTAATTTCCTATAATTTCCTATAATGTAGTTATTGGTCTTCAAGCTCCGCTCTATTTTTTCATGGACTAACAAACAATCATTAATTCATTATATTGTACTATCTTTATAAATATCTCTAATAATTTTATTAATATCTCTAATAATTTTATTTTTCATGTGTGCAAAGCACATCGACAAATTTACTTTTATATTTTCTTCCTTGGATGTAAGTGTGACATATTAATTAATATTTTTAGGTAAAGACATATTAAGTAATATTTTTAATTTGATATAACTTATATATTATATATTATAGTATTTTTAAAATAAAATACATAATTTTTTTAAAAGGAAAAACGAGAATTCTATTTTCTAACAATAAAAACTAATGACTGGCACACCTCAAGAGGTGGTCCTTCCAACCATAAACATTGTATCGTATTGAAAAAGGAGAAGTCAATACATTTATTAGCTTATTTTCTGATCAACCCTAGTGTTTATAGGAGCAATATAATTGAAATAATTGTCATAATCAAGCAATATTCCATGATGTTATTAATCAATTATTAATTGAAACAGGTCCAAACCAATCATATTTTTCCTTGAAAAAATATAAATTGCAATTTGAGTATCCCATCGTTCATCTCGGCTCGGCTAAAAGAATATTATGTGTTGCAGAAAGATGTTAATAACTCCGCAATAATGTTGATGCTTCCTGAAAAATCTTTGGAGCAACAACATGCACGAATAAGTATTTGAATGAGTATTTATAAAAATTAGAATAAAATTGATTTTTAAAATAATAATTTTGATTAAAATCAATTTTAAAGTAAAGTGATTGGATGTCATGGCATTTTTTTTTTGCATTTCTTCTAGAATTTCTTTTTAGCACCTCAATTTTACTACACCCACTAAATTTTTATTTTATTTTTTTCCAATAATATCGCTCTTACAAGTGAGTGTAGTATCATTACTTCAGAATTATGTTAAAAATGAAGTGAGTTTCATAATTTAAATTCTAAAAATTATATGCATAAAACCTTTTGATTTTAAATTTTGGAATTATGTAAATGCACACTGTTTGCTACACAATTAAAATTAATAGAAATGATAGTTGTGTTCACATATAGAAAATGATATATTTAACGAGAAAATAAATATTTGATTTTCATTGTGCGTAAAAATTATCTTTGGTCACTGACAAAACCACATTATAAGCAAAATTAGTCTTTGACTCTCTGAGTCAAAAGACAACCGTGATCTCAGATGTAGGACAAAAAAATTAAAATGTTAGTAATAATGTATCTAAAACACTCTCTTTAACATCTTGCTCTACTATTGTTTGGAATATTTTGAAAATTACAAAATTTTAGTTTCACTTTCATCTAAATTAAAAGAGAGATTTTCATCTTAATATACAAATAGACTTTTAGAAATTTAATTCTGAAATGTGGAATTGACTTTCAAATGTTTAATTCTGAAGCATATAGATAGACTTTTAAAGATTAAATTTTGAAACAACAAAACTATGATTATTAATAAAGAGCATTATTGAGAAAAAAATGAGTGTGAATAACAAAATAAAAAAAAATGATGTCTTAGAATGTGGGTATAAATCTCTCAATCATATAAAACTGGATTATAAAGTGACAAATGTCATCCACTTATATATATTATTTTGATATCATTACTATAAAACACACATTAAAATTTCTCGAGCATGAAGTTTGCAAGATTTGATATATACAAGTAGTTCAATAACAACCTGATGTTGTAGCCCAATAAGCCCAACAAGACTTACTAGGATAAGTTCTAATATTATCTTAAAATGTGAATTTGATTCTAATTTAATTATATAAAATCGATTTTTATCATGTGGAATCTCTAACAGCAGGCGTAAAAAAGTTACTTCTTTCTTTCTTTTTTTGGTTTCAAGAAGGGGCAAAGCCCCTAAACAAAAAATTTTAGTTTGGTTCCTAGCCAGCATACTCGTGATGAGATCCATCATGTGAAAGTAAGGATTGAATTGACGACAACCCTTATTAATAAGGGTGAACAACTATTCAAGAGACACTCGAGTAAGGTCTTCCTAAAATGATTCTCCCAAGCTATTTGCATAACTGAGTAGATTTTAGTGAAAAGGTGAAAAGGAGAGATGATTTTCATCTCTCTTGACAAGGACGAAAACAATTCTCAAATCTGGTTAACACATCCGGTAAAGGCTACCCAGTACCCATCTTTCAGTAGATCCCTAACAACAATAACTTGGATTTTACTTTCCGGATCTTCCTTTTTTCTTCTTGCACCTCCCTTTTTTGCTCCTTGCACCTCCAAAGGACCCGAATGGACACTAATACCCTGTCTCTCCCAAGCAAGCCAAGCCTCCACCGAAACCACTGTCGATTGTCAACCCAAACACCATTGTTGCAACCTCCTTACACCACCACCGAACCAGCCTAATGCAGAAAAGAAAGCACAAAGCCACCGACGAAGTTAGGAACAAAATAAAAGTTCAAGAATATACAATTTTTTATTCTTTCATAGAAGCCTTTCCAAAAGTATAAAAACATAATTCTGCAAAGGTCTTTTTAGAAGTATAAAACATAATTCCTGAAGAGCCTTTTCAGAAATATAAAAACATATTCTGGAAATGCCTTTTCATAACACTAATTTTTTATAGTTGTGGAAAGGCCTTTTCAAATGTACAAAAATATAATTTAGGAAAAACCTTTCTTGAAATATAAAAAAATTAATGTATTCTAGAAAGACCTTTCTGAAAGTTATTTTTGTTCTTCTGGAATACACTTTTGTATATTTCCAAAAAAGTATTTCCAGAAATATGTTTTTGTTTTTCTAGAACCACCTTTCCAAAAAGGTCATCTAGGAAATACATAAAAAAAAAGAGAAGAAGTTAAGTGTATTTCAAAAAAATCTTTCCAGAGAGTATATCATGTGAAATTCCAGTTTGGCCTTTTTGTAAAATTGATACGAATTTTTAAAAAAATATGTTTTACAAATTAATGGTTCAAGTAAGAATCGAACCTATTATTTTTGCATTATTAGCACAATGTTCTAATCAATCGAACTAATAAACCAATTATGTTATAAAATAATTAATGTCATTATATATAATACTAAAATTTCTAATATATATTTAATGCACATGTAAATTTACATAATAAATTTTGTGACAATTAATTTTTATCTAATAATTAATTTTTTATATATATAATTTGTAAATAAAAATCATAAGTTTAATAAAAATTTACATATGTAAAAAAATAAAAAAAATTGTTTAATTATCAATTGTTGTAATAAACATCTAAATACATCATTCAATTAAATATCATATTTGTTTAATTTTCAATGACTGTAATACACATTCAAATAAATACTAAATTTGTTTAACTATTAATTATTGTAATAAATATCTAAATACAACATTCAGCCAAATTTGTTTAATTATCAGATTTTGTAAATAAATTAAATGTATAAAAAATTCTAAATAAATTATAATTTTAAAAAAATTCAAAACATACGGATTGACAATCCGTATGATTTATACGGATTGACAATCTGTATGGTTTGTACAGATTCATATGAATCATACGGATTGTCAATCCGTATGTTTTGAAAAAAAATTCGCACCTCTCCTTCTTCGACAACAAAAAATCACTGAATTTCATCGTATATCCGTAAACAACACTAACAGAAGAAAGTTACACAAAGGGAATGCGATTTCCCGAAAAAGAAAGGTGTTGCAGAAATGAAAAAACTAATTTGTTGTTTATAACCAAAAATACCCATAAGGACATTTTGGTGGATATTTTTGGTATTTTAAAAAACTGCTGGGTGTATCAACAAAAATGATGGGTGTCCCAAACACATCCCTCATATGGCTCATGCTTGCATTTTTTTTTTTAATTTCGGTTAGATATTCTACCCTTTAATTGGGTCTCAAATGATGGAGTTTTGTGTGATTTACATAAGGCCATTGTTTTTTGTTATTTCACACCTCGCTTCAATTTTTTAATTTCCGATAATACCCTAAATATTGATGAGTGTAGTTTCATTGTTGCAGAGTTTAAATTCTGAAACTAAGAAAAAATAATTTCCAAAATTTAAATTTCAAAATTATGTACAAAAAAATACTTTTTAATATGCATTGTCAAATCATGCTCTAAAGTTACTAATCAATTGTGTTTCGTTGCTATTTTAGGTGCATTTACCTCAATAATACTATATTGAAAGTTAATTAGGAAGTAATAAAAAGAGGATAAGTAGGATTTGGTTGAAGCCGAAATACTTGTTTTCTGCCAGTTTCACTTTGACGCATTGCTCTAAACTTTAGGACAGAGATTACTTCGTCATATAGCAAGATAAATGTAGTTACTATAACAAAACTCCTATTGAACCATCTAAAAGATTAAGATGTATGGGACTGAAGAGATTACAAACGAAATTAATCAAGTTTAAACCATAAGCACCATTACGAAAAGTTTATTATCATTGTTAGTTTGGCAAATTCGATATGCATGGTCTTATTATTATCCTGCATTGCTTTCATTTTATGTTTCAGAGATTCTAACGTGGTGGAGCCAAATTTTCAGGTAAAGTGTCAGTGGGTGTATAATAATGTATGGTATGGAAAGAAAAGAACACAATAAAAGCCAAATTTGTCATACTGATGAACTGTAATAAACCATGGGTGTCACACTTTCAGATCTTCATTCCTTACATCTCTAATCCTTTTTTTTTTTGGTAATTATTATTCTAACTATTGTAAATCATATATTGAAAAGTTGATCAGTACTTGAGTTACATGCAGTTAAAGAGGTTTAGTTTGGGAGGTACTAATGCCATGGGAAGGAAAGGAATGTATGATTGTTAGCAAATAATATGATTGTTATCACATCTATGATTTTAAATTGTCGAGTTGTGGGTCATGAATGTAAAGTCCTGAAAAATCTTAAGTAACAAAAAAAAAAAGTAGTAAAATGTAGTAAGGATTGTTGTTGAAATCTGATTTTATAAACCTAAAAAATCTTAATGTTATGGCCGTTATTGCATTAATTTTAGACTGCAGTTTAATTAAAACCTTGATAATATCCTATATATACCCAAATTGATAAAATAGTGTTTTTTCCTCTCTTTCCATACCATACAATTAATATACTTTACACCCACTACCATTAACCTGAAAATTTGGCTCCACCACACATTATTGGAGTCTCTGAAACATAAAAGCAATGTAGGAGAACAATATAATTATGCATTCGAATTTGTCAAACTAACCGTGCTAACAAAACTAATTTTGATAATGATGGTCATGATTTAAACTTGATTTTGTTAAAACTGTACATATAGCCCTATATAAGGGGGAATGATATATGATGTGAACATAAAGATAAGTCAAAGTCACAACTTGACCATATCAATATGCAAGCATATCATCTCTTCGATTCCAATCCCAAACCTATTTTGCCCCCACCATCATATTTTAATTAGAATGCATTCAAGAAGGAATAAACATTTATTTATCCAAACTATATTGTTGACAATGACAAGGGTCACCAACAAATAAGACAATAGGCAAAGGCAGGCAACTAGTTATTCCTTTAAAGTGTACTAACAAACAAAAGTAGGGTTCTTGCAAAGAATGTTGCAATCACCCCAACTTTGGCCCATATCAAAACAAAGTTCAGTCTCTCTCTCCTTTTACCTCTCTAAGCTAGAGAAAAGGTAGTTGAGTAGGCCAGGTGGGTGCTGCAAAGCCAAAGACCAAAGTAGCTTATTACTTGGAAGACACTTTTCTTTATGGTTTGTCTAATGCATGTATGACTAAAATTGTTCCTACAATGTTACTTTGTTTAAGAGGGCTAGTGATAGCTCTGGAATTCGAGGTCCAGAATCCTCCTTAAAAGAATTAAGAAGAGAAGATAAGAAGGTAAGAAAAAGCTTGAATATTCTCATTGCCTCGTAATTATTATTACATGGTATTATATAGATGGTTTTCCTAACAGAATTGTGCTGAGCTGGCTAAGTAGGAATCATTCTAGAATATAGAGTAACAAAATTGGTTATATATTTCTCTTAACAATTTCCTATTAAGCATGAGGCTGAGTGTGTGAGGCTGCTATGTAATTCTCTAAACGTAATCCTTTAAGTAGCTGGGCTTAATAATCCTTCTTTTGGGCTTTTCTTCTCCCTGCACCCCCTCATTCTTCTCTTGAGCTGAACTCTGGTCTTCTTCTTCCTCAGTACCTTCTTCTTCATACCCTGTACCTGTATCATCCCCCGGTCCATGCAGAATCACCTTGTCCTCAAGGTGATAGTCCTGGCGGAGCTGGTCCCAATCCTCCCACGACGTCTCCTCCGGTGGAAGGCCCTGCCATTGCACCAAAACCTGCCAAGGGCTATGAGGATCAGAGGTTGCGCGGCGAGATCCTAGAATGGCAAGAGGGGATATGAGTGGTTGATTCTCATGAAAATTGGGTGGCAAGGGAACTGAGGAAATGGACTCTGTCTTGCCCCGAAAGGGTTTGAGGTTCGAACAATGAAACACCGGGTGAATGCGAACGCCTGCCGGAAAATCCACGCGATATGCTACGGGCCCGAGTTTAGCTGTGACCTGAAATGGGCCATAATAACGGCGAGCTAACTTCACATTGGTTGAGTGATCCCCTTTTGCAGAGGACTGTCGGTAAGGACGAAGACGAACCAGAACCCAGTCCCCAGGAACAAATTGGACATCCCTACGATGCTTGTCCGCGTAGAGCTTCATCTTGCTCTGAGCCTTCAAGAGCTTCTTATGAATTAATTGGAATGTCTTGTCCCTCTCAGTTAAGAGGTAATCTACAGCATCGACCTTCGAAGAACCCACGAGATACTCTGGAAAATTGAAAGGTCGACGACCAAAGGTGATTTCATATGGGGTAGTGCCCGTGTTTGCCATCCAAGAGGTATTATGGGACCACTCCACCCATGGGAGTAGTCTTTCCCAGCTCGTAGGACGCCGGTGGACAAACGCGCGCAAGTATTGCTCCACGACCCTGTTCAGGACTTCGGTTTGCCTGTCACTTTGGGGATGATAGGCCAAACTCATGCGAAGCTGAGTTCCACTGGCCTTGAATAGTTCCTGCCATAGTTGGCTGACGAAGAGGGGATCACGATCCGAGATTAGACTTCTGGGCATGCCATGGATTTTCACCACTATTTCCAAGAACAATTTCGCCACCGTGAGGGCTGAGTGGCTCGGAGGTAACATGCCTAAATGAATACCTTTAGAAAAGCGATCCACGGTAACAAGGATCACAGTGTTGCCACGATATGCAAGTAAGCCCGTAATGAAGTCTAAAGATAAGTCACACCAGGGTTGACTGGGCACTGGAAGAGGGCAGAGAAGCCCTGCGAGCTTCTTGGTTTCGTACTTCGTGACTTGGCAGTCAACACAGTGAGCAACAAAGCGAGAGACGTCATCGCGAAGACCAGGCCAATAAAAATTGGTCATGAGTCGAGCTACGGTCTTTGCGACACCGGCGTGGCCACCGGTAGGGGTGGCATGGTATTCTTTCAGCAGGGTGGTGATGATGGGCATGCCCGGAGGCAACCATATACGGCGCTTATATAATAGTAACTTGTTGGCAATGGAGAAGTCAGGGTGGTGCTCGGGGTGATTCTGAACATCAAGCATCTTTTGCTGAAATGTCGCATTCGTGCGTAACTGAGCATGGAGCTCGTCTAAAAAAGTGAGACAAGGGACGGAGAGGATGAGAAAGGTCTGAGGAGCACCTTCCGGTAATCGGGATAAGGCATCTGCCGCCTGATTATGATTCCCTGAGCGATATTGGATATGATAATCATATCCCATTAAGCGCGCTAAATAGGTATGTTGTTCTGGAGTTTGAACAACCTGGGTCATGAGTTCTTTCAGGCTTTGGTGATCTGTTAAGATGGTGAAGCTATGCCCGAGAAGGTATTGCCGCCACTTCTTGACGACGGTGGTAATGGCAAACAATTCTCTGACATAGGTGGAAGCCCGGAGCATTTTTTGACTGAAAGGTTTGCTAAAAAATGCAATTGGGTGGCCCTGTTGTGACAAAACAGCCCCCATGCCAATTGCAGATGCATCAGTCTCAACTGTGAAGGGTAATCGGAAGTCAGGGAGGGCGAGTACCAGCGCAGACGTCAAAGCTGCCTTCAAGGTCTCAAAGGCCGTCTGTGTGGCGGGGGTCCAGTGAAGTGGCTCAACAGAGGTAGCCTTGACCAAGGGGGCAGCAATGGTGGCGTACCCGCGAATGAACCGGCGATAAAATCCGGCGAGACCCAAGAAACTGCGAAGAGCGCAAACTAATCGTGGAGTGGGCCACTGTGTAATGGCGTTAAGCTTCGAAGCAGCAGGTTGAACGCCGCGGTGAGAGACGAGGTGGCCCAAATATTCCACCTGGGGTTGGGCGAAAAGACACTTGGAGAGCTTCAGAACGAAGTGATTCTCATATAACACCTGGAAGGTGGTTTGAAGGTGACGCAGGTGGTCGTTGACGGAGACGCTGTAGATGAGGATATCGTCAAAGAAGAAGATGATAAAGCGTCGAAGGTATGGCCTGAAGAGAGTGTTCATCGTCGCCTGAAACGAAGAGGGTGCGTTACACAGGTTGAATGACATAACTTTAAATTCAAAGTGCCCGTGGTGGGTTCTGAAAGCTGTCTTGGGAATGTCCTCCGGTTGCATGCGTATCTGGTGATACCCTTGCAGCAGGTCTAGTTTTGAGAAGCAACTCGCGCCTCCGAGCTCATCCAAGAGCTCATCAATGGTGGGAATTGGGAAACGATCCTTGATCGTTAATGCATTCAATGCTCTGTAGTCCACGCAAAACCTCCAGGTATTGTCGGACTTCTTCACCGACAGCACCGGCGAAGAGAAAGGACTCTTGTTGGGCTGAATGATGCCTCATTGGAGCATTGCCTCAACCTGGGTCTCTATCTCGCGCTTTTGGTAATAGGGATACTTGTATGGTCGAACATTGGCTGGGGTGGCATCTGGACGCAAGTGGATTTGATGATCAGTCTCCCTCTCTGGCGGAAGCGTTGTCGGTTCCTGAAAGAGAACGGAAAATTGATGGAGAAGTTGCTGGACTTGTGGGTCAACGGAAACGGTCAACGCGGGTTCTGAATCCTCAGGAAGCACTGTAATGTGGAAGCAAATGCTATTGGGTTGATCGCGGCAGACACGACGGAATTGCGGGGAGGAGAGCACTTCGTGTTGAGCAGCAGGATCACCCTGGAGCTCGACTATCCTGTTATCATGGAAAAATTGCATACTGAGCTTAGTATAATCAGTTAAAACAGGGCCTAGAGATTGTAACCATTGCACGCCAAGAATAGCGTTAGCGCCGCCGATTGGAAGGACATAAAGATTGACGGTGAACGAATGATGTTGAATGTCAATGGTGGTGGAGTCACAAGTCGTGTGGCACTGCAAATGCTGACCATTGCCAACGAGGACCTTCAATGGAGTGGTGGGCCGATGAGGTAGTCCCAATTGGGCCTCAAGTTGTTCCTGAATGAAATTGTGGGTACTCCCACTATCAATCAGGACCAGGACAGGGATGCCGGAGATGTGACCGATGAGACTCAGGGTCTCAGGGGCAAGGTGGCCTGCGAGGGAATTGAGGCTAATGTGGGCTGGGGTCTCGGTTATCTCAATTGGGCCTGGGGTCGGGTCGCCCGGATCGGGTAGGTCTATATTAGAACCCACGTGCTCGAGAGGGTCATCCTCATCTGCTATCAGCAGGTGAACCCTAGTGGCGCACCTATGCCCCTTGTGGAACTTCTCGTCGCAAGAGAAGCAAAGGCCGCGCTCGCGGCGGGAGGCCAGCTCCTCCGGGGTCAAACGGCGGACCATGGGTGGTGGTGACGGTGACAGACGCGGAGGTAAAGGCAAGAGTGGAGGAAGGGGCGAGACGCGGGGAGAGGCATAGGTCGTGAGTGGTTGAGGTTGGGGCGGAGCCAATAGCGGTGGGGGCTGCGCGCGAGGTCGTGGGTTTTGTCGGAAATCAAAACGGAAGTCGCGTAGCTTCTTCTCATGGAGACGAGCTAGCCCGGCCGCCTGAGCTACGGTGAGGGGTTGATTCACCATCACCTCACGGCGAATCTCCGGCGCGAGTCCAGATACGAAACAGCTGAGCAGGAATGGAGCTGGGAGTCCAACCACCCTGTTGGCCAATTCCTCAAATTCAGACAAGTACTCCGTGACTGTTGTCCTCTGTGTAAGCTTGAACAAAGACCCGGAGGGGTCCTCATATTGTGATGGGGCAAAACAATTTTGCAGGGCCTGTAGAAATACGGGCCAAGAGGTGAATTGGCCGTTGCTTGACATCCATTGGAACCAAGCAAGGGCCCTTCCCTCCATATAAAACGCTGCTATAGTGATGCGATCGTGATCTGGGGTACCGTGGTACTCAAAGAACTTGGTGATTTTAAAAATCCACCCAAGAGGATCAGTACCATCAAATCTGGGTACATCTAACTTCATTCGGTGTGAATGTGCAGGTATCGGACTACGAGGTGGAAAGGAAGGAGACGCAGAGGAAGTAACATGTTGCAGAAGGTCGTCAATGCGTGAAGTAAGCCAGGCTAAGGCAGCCTCGATACGATCATTGTTAGGCTCGGCCATGGAAGTGGGAGGAGCAATGAAAGCACCAGTGATAGCTCTGGAATTCGAGGTCCATAATCCTCCTTACAAGAATTAAGAAGAGAAGATAAGAAGGTAAGAAAAAGCTTGAATATTCTCATTGCCTCGTAATTATTATTACATTGTATTATATAGATGGTTTTCCTAACAGAATTGTGCTGAGCTGGCTAAGTAGGAATCATTCTAGAATATAGAGTAACAGAATTGGTTATATATTTCTCTTAACAATTTCCTATTAAGCATGAGGCTGAGTGTGTGAGGCTGCTATGTAATTCTCTAAACCTAATCCTTTAAGTAGCTGGGCTTAGTAATCCTTCTTTTGGGCTTTTCTTCTCCCTGCACCCCCTCATTCTTCTCTTGAGCTGAACTCTGGTCTTCTTCTTCCTCAGTACCTTCTTCTTCATACCCTGTACCTGTATCAGCTAGCCTATGTCTAATGAGTTGCACAAGAAATATCTATTGTTAGGTTTTGTTAGTGTGTGTAATTTTGGCACGGCATATATGTGGTCACATGCATTATGTAATAACTCAGAACAGAAAAAGCAAAAAGGGAAAGGTTTAAAAGTGGCTGACGAGATCATGTCCTTAATTAATTCATAGCCTTTATTAAAATATACGTTTCTTTGTAAAAAAAAAAAATGGTTATTTCGTGATTACCAGTGAGAAAGGAGGAAAATATTGCTTCCAGTTGACGTATCTTGAAAGACATATCCACACCATGCCATTACCATACTGAAAGGAAGAAGGATATAAATTTTATACGTATAGGAGACGCAGTTTCCATTTTTCTCCTAATTTTAATTACTTAGTTATATTTTATTTTTAATTTGAAATTTTTATTAAAAAAACAGTTGGGAACAGCACCCCATAATTCATAGAAATCAATCAATAGTGATTTTTTTTCTTACAGCACCATAGGTTTACTATCTTCCTTTCAAATATGTCGATAAAAAGAAAATGGCAAAAGGTTTCTATTTTTTTACAATGACGAAAATTACATTATTATTATTATAGTATTAAAATTATAATTAAAATAGTTAAAAAAAAAGAACAGATACAAATAATTAAACACTTAACTTTTGGAGGTAAAAATTAGTTGCAATACTTATAGAACAAATAGAAACTTCTCACACAAGACGTTCTTGGCAAAAGGTGATAAACTTTAATTATGACTAAGTTTTAAATTAAGAATTAATCTTTAAAGAATTAAAATATGCAGAGATACTTCAAAGTCTCACAGAGGAAAAAATCTCCTAATTATGATATTTATAAAAAAAATAAAATAATAAGAACAAACTTAACTGGAAAAAAATCAAGATATGTTTTTTATGAATGTGTAGTACTTTGATGAATGTAGTATATATAATCTTATTAATACGTTTAATATGTACGGGATCATTTTGGATGAGCGAAAATCAAAGGGACCCATGCAATCACGCGGGTATCATACTAATTAATGCCTAAAAGTACATATTAAGAACATGTGACTAATTGAAGTAACCAACTCCAATAAAAAATGCTAACTTGTACGAAAACTGTAGTGTAGAACAAAAGCGACTTTCCTTTGATTCTACGTACAATTGGGTATAATAAAATGAAGCCAAATAATTACAATTAACAAATTAATTCAAAAATTCAGAAAGTAATTTAAACCTTACCCAGACAGCAAGGCATCTCTTGCAAACACATCATTTTGTGTCCCTCCTTCGCTCACAATGATCATCATACCAATGACTACTCAAAATGACAAATTCAAACTGCATCTGATTTGGAGTTCAGTTTCCTTTGCTTTTAGCACGAGAAAAGGCTACCAATGTATTGTTGCTCATAAGACAACCACAACACAAAGTGAAAAAATCAAATGCAGATTTGAAGGTTTTAAGTACCTTTTTATTCAAATTTGTTGTATTTATTGTCCCTTAATTAGTCCTTGTAAAGGTCAATGTTTGCTGAATTTGTAAATGTCAATTGTTAAGGAAAAAAAACTGTACTAAATTATTGTCTTAATTTGCTTTTAGTATGAAATTAAAGGACTCAAAATAAAAGAAACGTAAGGGTTATAATTAAGTAGTGAGTTGAAGGCAAAGAAGAGGAGAGAAAATAAGAACATGTGGAAAATTAAAGACACCTGTCTTCAACCTCTCATATATAAATGAATTGCCCTGCGTGCTCTGCGTTGTTAATTACCTAACAAATGTTACTTTTTAATCAAACCATGAGAACAATGTTGACGAAACCTCAAAGGCCTCTTAAAGAATGGTGAAACAAGGTGAAGCCATATATCTTATGGAAAATAGAACAATGTGTTCATAGTACATACACATACCAAAGGTAGTTGAGGAAAAGTTGTTGCCCAACAAATGGTCTTCATCACACAGTCCCTTTTCACTAACCAGTCAACACATTAAAAATTTTAACAATTGGCTCAGAATTTATAATATTATAATTAAATAGATTTCACATCTGCTATAATTTTAGAACGTAATCAGAATAATGAAACTTTCATTTTTATAATCGTTTATATGTCAACTTAATATAAAATAGAGCGCATTTTACACACGCTATAATTTTAGAAACGAAATCAGAACAATAAAACAAGCTTTATTTAAAAATAATAATAGTAATATTTATGTATAAACATAACATATGCACGAGTGTATTATCTATAATTTACTCCAAATAAGAAAAAAATCTAAAGACGCTAATGAGACTGTTCCCACACCTAAGGTCGAAGACAGGTTCAAATGAATATTAGAAATTAGAAGTGAATCCGCCAGCTTTTCACATCTCTGGCATGAAAATATAATAAAATAAATGAATAACACGAAATAAGCACGGAATTTGCAGTTTATGGCCTATTAGCTTCAAAATTTCAATCTGGGATGAAAGCTTTATGAATAGCTGAATGAGTGCGATATGTACTATGTAGTATTGATGTTTGCTATGCAATGCAAAATGAGTGTTTGGAAAAACCTATTGATTTGGCATATATATACCATAATCTTTAGGAAACTTGATACAACTCGTCCTCTATATAGTGTATTTACTTGTCTGTTACATCCTGCTGCACCACATTTGTCTCTGGCTTGATGTTCAGAGACACAACAATCTTTAAAATCGCCACTTTTCTCTTTGGTGCCTGAAGCTAGATCCTGAATAGGAGACTTGGAAGCATAAACATCAGATTAGGCATAATTCTTCATTCCAATTGACGACATGTTACATACATAATATTGTTACAGAAACTTTTGTCATACTATCCTTAGCTCCAAATAAAGAAAAAAAAAAAAAAAGCTTTCTGTCATATATGGTTCTTAATTTGTGGAAACAAAACATTGCTCTAGTGCAGCTCTTTTCCAGAGGTTTACTTGCACTGGGAAAAATATAACAAAAAGAGTCAGCTCTAAAACATGATGTTAGAATTATGCAATTAAAGTGCTTGGCGTCTATGTGATAACCATTTCCAGAATATTTATTGATAAGACATCAGAGTAGATTGGAAAAAGAGCATACAAAATCAGCAGTGCTAACTGAATTTATTATTCACATATAGATATCATAACCATTGTCTGTAACGAGCAGATAAGAAATTTTTCTCTTAGAAATATAAAAGAAATAATCTCGTTTGAGTTAAAAACCAAGACAGTTCAGAGAAGCGAAAATATAAAATAAAAACAGAAGTTGTAAAACATATAAGACATCACCGAAACTACTAGAATCCTCTAGAACAATATTGGATTGGACCTAACAACAAAATGTCACATCATGAACTTTTCAGCTGAATTTGAATAAAACATAGCACCAAATCCTATTACTATTTTAGTTAATCTTTCACCCTTAACTCACGTGGATCAGAATATGTTATCATATATTAAAATCAGAGTTGCCAAATTGTCAACAACCAAACTTGTTATTAATGGGAGGAAGAAATCCTCAACACAAAAAGGTACTATGTAAGCAAAAAGAAATTACAATCCCCAGAGTCAATAGGCATTAATTGCAATTTGGATAAGAACAGCAATAGCATCCTCCAAAGCTTTGATATATGCTGCAGATTACAAAATTATAGCAGTCATTAATACCAATTTGCATTATGCACGCTATTTTGTTCCCATTGCTGTTGTGGAAGTACTTTTGCTCCAGACATGGAATGGAAATTGAACAGGAATTTTGTTTTTTTGTGCCATCGATTGAGTTTGTATAAGTGAGGACATGTTGATCTTCTGACCACTTTTGTTTTCGAAATTATAATAATTACTAGTTCGCTATCTAAATGCATAGGAAATTGAAAATTGATTCCCACGAAACTGTATTCTTGTTGTACATTACACTTCTCAGGTGTTCTTAGAAGTCCTCTTCCTACTGGTAAGCCGTATCATATTCACTCTCCCCTGCATTCTGATTTTTACTTATAAATAAGTTAATGTCTAAGAGCAGGGTTGAATGAGCATAGAAAAAAAAGATATTTTCTATGAAGTTTTAAAACAAATTTTACCGAATTACATTGTAATTGATCAAATTCCAGAACCAGCCATTCAATATTCCGTTCTGTTAGGCTCTAACGTAGCTAACCCTACTGCGTATGTATACGAACTGGCTTAGCACACTTTACATTAGTGGTTGGCTCTTGAACATATATAGTTTGTTATGCTTTAAATTAATATTATGCATTGTGCTACTTCTATGATTGGGACAGCTAATAGAGGATGGGGTTGGATTTTGGAAATGAGGGGCTCACATACAAGTCTAGATCCAGTTTAGTTTGTGAACTAAAACTATGTCTTGGTTTTGCCTATCTCTTATGCTATTAAAATTATTCTAGAATCCACCTACAGCTTTTTTATTCAAAAATAAGCATGGGAGTGTTAAGATGATAGTGTCAAGTTCACTTATATAATTTGTTTGGTGACCTATTGCGGAAAATCTCTCTCGTATTTACTCTCTTCGATTTTTCAAAAAATTGATATCAGAGTCAATGGTTTGACTTGGTCACTGACATAGACGAGTAAGATGACGTCGATGGATTCATGTATATAGAGTTCTTTGTATCAAAAGTCTTTCTGACGGATAAATTCATGCATGAATGTCAAGTAGCAAAGTTGCAGGTGTTGCAATAGTGCAAGATACTAGAACATGTTGTAACAATGGCTAGACAAGCTGGGGGCAGTAACAATTAAGCTCTAAGAGTCATCATTGAATATTCCTCGATTAAAAATGGCTTATGCTCTAGGGGAAGGCTAACATGTGAAAGAGACACAAACTTGAGGGAAAAGATTATTAAAGTACAAGTACTAACCGAAGTCTCACATGATATAGAAATGAAAAAGTTGAGTACCATATAATAAATGAAGAAAAAATTATAAATATGAGCCTTATAATTTTAGGTTAAGATGTGATGTAAAAATCGCTACTCGGGATAAAATATTGAGAGGAAAGAGAATTGACTTAGAGCCTTTGTCTTAGTTTACACGTCGTTGTGCCATTAACAATTGATAATTCTGTCTAGCATGTTATATTGTGAACATAAATATTTCTCTCCTTATTTGTTCATTTTACATATTTCCTGGTGTAAAAATATTCTTTTTATTGTATTTTTATATCCTTTAAAATAAATTTGCTTTTGGAATTTTCTCTTGGACCAGATACCATTGAAAGAATTTCAGATAATGTAAATGCACGGGGTTCTTTCTTATTTTTTATTTTGTGGCATTTATCTCAATATTTGGTTGATATATTTGAAACTTGATAGCGATTAGCTGATGTATCAGTCAACGGACCCTAGTATGGAAAAAGAATACCGTGAAGACAGAATTTTTCCACAAACTAATGTATCAGCGTGAGTTTCCTTTAATTTTCTTTTGATTTAAATATTTTTGTGGGCATGTTTTAATTTTCCTTTTTGATGTGATTGGCGAGCTTAATTTTCTAACCCATATTTTAAGGGTTGGCAGACTTGGAAAACAATTGCTTGGATTTAACTGAACTGGCTGTTTATAAGTGTTTTGTTTTTAGAATCATATCACATATATGTAGTCTGTTGATGAAGTAGATAGTGGGAGCTTATGTTTTGGGCAGAAATTGTGTCCTCAAACTTTCATGTGATAAGACAAATTAACTTCTGAATTTTCACAATAATATTCTTCTATGCTATCATAAGAAGAAGAAAAAACCACCAATAACTTGTAGATGCATGTTCTCTTAAACAGGTGGTATTCTTCTAGACCAAAAAAAAAAAAAAAGGTGGTATTCTCTGTGTTCAATTATATCTTTTGGCTGGAATCTTCCGTGTTCATATGCTGGGGATTAAAATATTTAATAGGGATTAATTAACATGAACATATCCAGAAGATAAGTAGTGGAGGAGTAAAATAATAACAAGCTTAAACATACAAAATTATGTTAATTAATAAATTTCATAACTATATTTTATATAAAAAATTAATTAACCTGTATATATAATTTTTTTTAAAGAAAAATATGAGAGGGAAACCATTCTTGTTTCATTTGATACTGCCATGTTAATCAATCACGTCTAATAAATATTTTCTTATATGTTGTGATTTGATTTTTTTTTCTTTAATTAAGAAATGGCTTTTAAAAAATTACTCTTACAAAATCTTACCATTCTTCAAGAAAAAAATTAGAATTTAAAATAAAAAAAATCAATAATTATATAATTGTGTAATAAAATGATTTCGTATATTAATTACAGGTTCATGAAGATATACTTCATATTGTAGCAGCATGTCGTAATAACTAAAATTTCATCAGATAATTCGTCAAAAAAATGATGTTAAAAATTTAATAAATAAAAATTATAAATATGATTCTATTTTTACATTATCAAGGAAATTTTTGTAACGTCATTAAATGACACGTGAGGTGCCCATAAAAGGTATTTGAGTTTATCACTTTAACGAGCACCATGCTTAGAAAAAGTCTATGTAAAATTAACACAAATAAGGCTTAAACATCATTTTAGCTACTATAAATTAGTGTATTTTCTGCTTTAGTTTTTCAAAGTTTTTTATTTTAGGCCTGGTCAAACTTAAAAAAATATTTAATCTTTATTGTCAAGTAAAAATATTAATTGACGACCTAACATGGAATTACATTAACCGTTAATTAACTTATAAAGATTTTAATAATAAATAATATGTAATTATTTTTAGTAAATTATGTTTTTTTTTTAATTTCTTATAAGTTAATCTAACATCATCAATTATTTTAAATATATGAAAATGTAATAATTCAATTTACCAAAAAATTTACATATAATAGCATGTCAAACTATTGATATTGTCGACAGGACAATGAACTACCAACATCACTCTTACATAATCAGTAACCTATTCATAGTTGATAGCAAACAATAAATTCAAATATTAAAATTACAAGCACTAAAATATATATAAAAAATCTTTATATATTAAAGTGCAAAAAAAATCCTTAATTTTATAGGGAAAAAACAATTATTTAAACCCACCAAAAATATGATGTGTTATTTTGTCAAAGTACGAGAAATGCAATACTAATTTATCTTTACACTAATGTTTTTGCACAATCTTTGGTCCCCAATAAATAAAAAAGTCCTTGCACGTTAGAATATTTCCAAGTCTTTCTAGGGTTGACATCATACTGTGAAAAGTCTACTAAGAACTAAGATGAATAAATATCATTTGTCATTTGGCTAAAGCGCAGAAAATGCAAACTTAATTAATTTGTCTTGATATAACATTTCCACAAAGACTAATAATTTTAAAGTCTATACAATCGTTTTACTTTTAAATTTGGATGTGATTGTGTGTTTAATTTTCTAACCCATTAAAAAAGTCAGAAAACAAAGAAGACGACAATATCATTTTTTTTATCATTATTTTAAAGTACTAATATTTTCAATACATGTGAAAAATTTTAAAAAATTCTAATTTATATGCTATTTATTTAAAACATAATCTTTATATTATAATACAAAAATATCACTATTTCGTACTCATACAATCGGTATGAATATAATAAACACTATAATTTGTCTAATTATTATTATATATATCATTATTATATAACAATAACATTTAAAATATTCGTATTCTATTATTATTAGACTCAAATAAAAATCAAATTCTCAACTATATTATTTATTAAGAGATTCTTTTAACTAATTTCCTGTAATATACTTATTGGTCTTCAAGCTCCACTCAATTTTATCAGGGATTAACAAACAACCATTAATTCAT
Organism: Glycine soja; assembly: GCF_004193775.1. Taxonomy (NCBI): domain Eukaryota; kingdom Viridiplantae; phylum Streptophyta; class Magnoliopsida; order Fabales; family Fabaceae; genus Glycine; species Glycine soja. The sequence goes on from NW_021143632.1 coordinate 78,031, forward strand.
TATATTGTAATGTCTTTATAAATATCTCTAATAATTTTATTTTTCAAGTGTGCAAAGCCCTTCCACAAATTTACTATTTGTTAGCCCATATTTTTGATGAGCTAAAAATATGCTCTAAATACGAATTTTGCCAGATTATGTTCGAATCAAAAGGAAAGAAGAGTCTATTGAAAGGGATTCACAGGTTCGAGGAAGTATTTACGAAGTATAAGGCTAAGACAAGAAAGAGGGCTTCGAACCATTGGGCGATTCGAGCTGGTGTATGGTTGAGTCGAAGTCAAGGCAGCAAGATTTCTGGACTTAGCACAATTTCTGACAAAACTTCACAAAATCAGTTTGACTTCGAGCAATGTGGATAACCGTTCTAAGGAGCAGTTATGTGCATGTAGGGTGTACGTAGCAGGACACTTGGCATTAGGATAGTGTTCGACCGTTAGGGCAGTTTATTTTCGAATGTCTATATATAGCAGTTTTTAGTCAGATTTCGGGGTCGCAAATCATTACTACAAGTCCTTATATACTCAAAGTACCCAGCGCAGAGAGAAACGAGTACGCAAGGAGAATGTATGTTTGTGAACCATTTTAAGTTCCTGTAAACTTTACATTTCGAATGCAATGCAATTTACGTTTCACTTTATAATTCCTGCTTTTTAAATGGTTCATTCGATCGAATGAACTCGCTGATCCTTTAATTTCTGCATTTTACTTTTCGTTTGTCGAGTTACTTCCAGCATTTCGATCCTGTCAAACAATTTTACTTCCTGTAAGGCTCAAACCAGTAAATGTTTGTTGCAATGATGAACATTTACGACTTTACATCTAAAGCAAACACACAAATGGCATGCTCCTGAGATTCACTAGTTGATCTCGCAAGCAATTAACTTAGACTAGCGGTTGTTTACCAAATTCCAGCGTAAACAAATTGGCACGCCCAGTGGGACCGGTCAATCGTGTGTTTTGGCTTTAAATTATTATTAAAGTTTTATTTAGTGCAGTTGGTTTATTGCATTCTTAATTGTTTTGATCTTGTATGCATTTAAGAAGTGGGAAATCTGTTCCACACTTAACAGAATTCAAAACTCGTACAAGGATGGCTAGACCACCCCCAAGTAATCGAAACAATGACCTTCCAAATATGGAGGGGCAACCAACGCAGACATCTGTCAGTAATGCCAATATAAATTCCGGCATAGGAGCAATTCCTGACCAAACTGTTGGCACGATAAGTTCGACCGCTTCGACGGTTATGAATCAGACAGGGGTAACTTCTCCCATGACCAACATGACGTTGGCAAGTTCGACCACGTCAGCGTCTGCTTTTGCCCCATGGAATAACCCTAGTTTAGGGAATCCCAGTGGAAGTCCCTTTCGACCGCTTCAAAACCCTCTATATGGCATGCCTACATCTTTGATGGCAGGGTTGCAAAACTCTCAACCAAATATAGAGAATCTTAATATGTCCTCTCCATCAGGGTCTGTAGCGGGCAATCAAGGTAGGATAATTCCTCAACATTTAACCAATACATCCGTTTTGTCACTCAGACAACAAATGGATGAAAGTAACCATGATATGGTGAACATGTTAACACAGCAAATAGGAACTGTTATTAACCCCTTAATTCAAAATACAAATGACAGTTACCAAATGTTAACAAATCAAATAAGTCGAATTGCTGACTTTTTTGGGGCACCACCCATACAGCAACCACCAATTCGACAGATCCAAATACAGGCGCCTGTCCAAGAGATACAGATGCCTAACAATCCAGGGATGCAAATGGCTCAAGCACCACAACCATTGGCACGCATAGAGCCACCAGCCCAACAGGTCGAACCAAACCCTGGTATAGTATTGGTAAATAGGAACCAAAATGCTGAAGAAGTAATAGGGAATATTCAACAAAACCGTTTCGATAGGCAGAATAACCTGGCCCAAATGGTCGAAACGATTTTGGTGCAGAATGGTTTGAACTTAGGCTTACACAGGCCTAATTTTGTGTCTCCATTATCTGAGTATGTGTTACAGACAGAATTACCAAGGGGTGTGAAAATCCCTAAGTTTACTAAGTTTGCAGGAGAGACAAATGAGTCCACTGTCGAACACATTGCTAGATATTTGGTCGAGGCAGGGGATTTGGCTAATAATGAAAATTTAAGAATGAAATTTTTCCCTAATTCCTTGACTAAAAATGCTTTTACATGGTTTACAACCCTTCCTCCTCATTCCATACATAATTGGAACCAATTGGAAAGGATTTTCCATGAGCAATTTTATATGGGACAGTCTAAGATCAGCCTTAAAGAGTTAGCCAGCGTTCGATGTAAGGCACCTGAATCAATTGATGATTATTTGAACAGATTCAGACTCTTAAAGGCAAGGTGTTTCACCCAAGTCCCTGAACATGAATTAGTCGAAATGGCTGCTGGTGGCCTAGACTATTCGATTAGAAAGAAATTAGATACCCAGTATTTAAGGGATATGGCTCAATTGGCTGATAGAGTTCGACAACTCGAACGATTGAAGGCTGAAAAGGCTAGAAATGTTAAATTCCACAAGAAGGAAAAGGTTGCATATGTCGAAACCAATGACAGTGACCAGGAGTTCGATATTATTTATGAAGATATCGAAGACAATGAGGTTGATTTAACAGAATTAAAACCTGGACCTCCTTATGTTTGTAAACTCCTTAGACCTTCCAATGAAAAAAACCCTGTTGAACCTAAAAATGATAAATTCGTGTCTAAAACTTATACATTTGACATAACTAAATGTGATGAAATATTTGATTTATTAGTCACCGATGGCCAAATTGTTGTTCCTAAGGGCTTGAAAGTACCCCCAATCGAACAACAGAAGAAAAGGGGTTATTGTAAATTTCATAATTTCCTTGGCCATAAAACCTCACGTTGTGTTCTTTTCAGGGATTTGGTTCAAAAGGCTCTCAACGAAGGGAGGCTCAAATTTGGTGAGAAACCAAAGGTTGTTCAGGCAAATGCTGAAACATCCAAAGCTGCTGAAACTCTCTATGCAGAACCCCAAGAAGTAATGATGGTCGAAACAATGGAGTTGTCTCAGGTGCAAGTTCAGGGTATATCTGAAGAGGATTACAACGAACAAATGAAGGTTGTGCATCCTCAGGCTGAGGAGGATTTAATTGATTTCTTGAACAGATGCAAACTCGAAAACAAGAGTGTGATGCTCTGCCCTCGCTGCAGTGCAGTATGTGATAGGGAGGCTACTGAGGGCCTCAAAAAATACCAAGTTATTAACAAGGGGGCAGAGCAGAACCAACGTTTCGATAAAGGCAAAAGGGTTATGATGCAGTCGAACAGTAATCAGAAGTCTGGTCGAAGGAATACTTTCGCTCCTCCTGGTTCAGTTCCGGTCGAAAAATGGATGCACCAGGGACTCATAAGGTTTAACAAAGGGGCCATGGAAGTAGGTGGTTCGAGTGGAACGAAGCAAATTGGCCCATAGGAGGCTAATAGGTACTCTTATAGGAACAATTACAAAGGAAAGAATCCTATGACGAGGACCCAATGGCGCAGGTTCCAGCGTCAGAAGAAATTGGCCCAACAGAATCTGCAAACGGGCCAGTATAAAGAAGTGTCTAGGAGGCCAGTAAAGGAGAGACTCCTACCTCCGATGGATGAAGATAAGATGGAGGATGAGGATCTACTGGATTCTGAACCAGACTTTGATGTCATCTGTGTGGTATCTATCTTGCCATCTGAATACGACGTACAGTCTGAGGTTACTGAGATCGAAAGTGAGTTCGATCATTTTGATATGGCTGACCCAAAGCCAGTGTGCTACTATGTTATGAACAATGGCTGTGTGGAAGAACAATTAGCTTATTTCGAAAAGCCAGATTTTCAGATGAAAAGTCATCTCAAACCTCTTTTCATCAGGGCAAAGGTTGAGAATATTGGAATCAACAAAGTGCTTGTAGATGGAGGAGCGGCTGTCAACTTAATGCCTCGATCTATGCTCTACAAGATCGGGAAACGTGACACTGATCTATCTGCTCACAACATTGTGCTCTCTAATTATGAGGGCAAAACTGGCTATTCATTGGGAGCCATTCAAGTAGATGTTGCTGTAGGCAGTATAGTTCGACCAACTCTGTTCCTGGTGATACAGTCCAAGGCTAATTTTAACTTGCTATTAGGAAGGGAATGGATCCATGGAGTTGGGGCTGTGCCATCTACTCTCCACCAGAAACTCATTATCTGGAGGGAAGATGGGATTGTTGAAAATATAGAGGCAGATCAAAGCTTCTATAAGTCAGAGGTTGATAATGTTACTGCACAAACCTTTGACAAAAAGTTGGCTAACATAGCACCTTGTGGTGACAAGGAGGCTGTTGTCGAATCAAGTGACAATGTTATCCACTCTGTCAAACTCCATCCTACCTATGGGTTTATATGAGAGAGGGAGGAAATTGATGCTGTTCCCTCTGAAGATGGAGTCATTCCACCAACTGGGTGGAATATATATGAAGATTAATATGACTGAGGCCACTGCATGGGCCAGAATTATGGCTTATATGGCCGAAAATAGACTAAATACGGCCTTTGAGGCTGAATCTCAACAAAATATGGCAGTTGAAGCCAAGATCGAAGATCATGAAAACAAAGAAACAAAGGATCGAAGACTGGATTGTATTTATGATGATGAGCCGCTGGGTTTTGAGAAAAATCCCATAAGTGAGGTGCCAAAGATGCAGGCTCAAGATCCTTTGGAAGAAATCGACATTGGAGATGGCTCGATAAAAAGGCCAACCTATATCAGTGCCAATATCACCTCAAGTCTAAAAGAAAAGCTGGTGCTTCTTCTTAGAGAATTTAAAGACTGTTTTGCTTGGGATTACCACGAAATGCCTGGGTTAAGCAGAGAAATGGTCGAAATGAAATTACTGATTAAGGAGGGAAAAAGACCAGTAAAACAACTACCAAGAAGATTCGCACCAGAAATCATGTCCAAAATTAAGGAAGAGATCGAAAGGCTGCTGAGGTGTAAATTCATCAGATCTGCCAGGTATGTCGAATGGTTAGCAAATATAGTCCCTGTCATTAAAAAGAATGGAACTCTTAGAGTATGCATAGATTTTAGGGATTTAAATAATGCTACACCTAAAGATGAATATGCTATGCCAGTAGCGGAAATGTTGGTAGATTCGGCAGCTGGCTTCGAATTTTTAAGCATGTTAGATGGTTATTCTGGTTATAACCAAATATTTATTGCTGAAAGTGATGTGTCGAAAACAGCATTTCGATGCCCTGGTGCTTTAGGCACTTATGAATGGGTGGTTATGCCCTTTGGGTTGAAAAATGCTGGGGCCACTTATCAAAGGGCCATGAATTCCATGTTTCATGATTTTATTGACACATTTATGCAAATTTATATTGATGATATAATCATCAAATCTTCCTCAGAAGATAGCCATTTGAATTATCTTAGGCAATCTTTCGAACGAATGAGGAAACATGGATTAAAAATGAATCCATTAAAGTGTGCTTTTTGTGTGCGTGCAGGAGATTTCCTTGGTTTTGTGGTGCATAAAAAAGGCATTGAGATAAATCAAAACAAGACAAAGGCTATTCTTGAGACGAAGCCCCCTTCGACCAAAAAACAGCTTCAGTCTTTGCTAGGAAAAATCAACTTCTTGAGGCGATTCATTTCGAATCTAAGTGGCAAAGCTCAAATTTTTTCGCCATTACTTCGACTCAAGAAAGATGAACCATTCAAATGGAATGAAGAGCATCAAAAGGCTTTCGATGAAATTAAAGAATATCTGATCAAGCCTCCTGTGTTAATGCCTCCTAGTCGAAACAAGACTATGAAGTTGTATATTGCTGCATCTGACAAGACCATTGGTAGCATGTTGGCTCAGGAAGATGATGATGGCGTAGAGCATGCAATTTATTATCTTAGTCGTGTACTAAATGATGCAGAAACTAGATATACTGCCATAGAAAAACTTTGTCTTTGTTTGTATTTCTCTTGTGCAAAACTTAAGCAATATATAAAGCCTGTTGATGTTTATGTATATTCTCATTATGATATTATTAAGCACATGTTGTCAAAAACCTATTCTACACTGTAGAATTGGAAAATGGGCTTTAGCATTAACAGAATATTCTTTAACGTACAAGCCTTTGAAATCTGTTAAGGGTCAAATTGTGGCAGATTTTATTGTAGATCACTCGGTGATCGAAATGCCGCAAGACTATGTCGATACAGAGCCTTGGATTTTGTATTTCGATGGTTCGAAACACAAACATGGAACTGGAATTGGAGTTTTAATAATATCCCCCAATAAAGTTCCAACTAAGTTCAAATATAAAATCAAAGGGCTTTGTTCTAATAATGAGGCTGAGTATGAAGCTCTAATTACAGGCCTTGAAATTTTAATTAGCCTGGGGCAAGAAATGTTAACATAAGGGGTGATTCAGAATTAGTGTTGAAGCAATTAACACAAGAATACAAATGTGTTAATGAACACTTAGCAAAATATTTTGTTATGGCGAGTTCTCTTCTGAATCATTTCGATTACATTAACATTGAGCATATACCTCGACAAGAAAACCAAGAAGCAAATGATTTAGCCCAAATAGCTTCAGGGTACAAAATGTCGAAGGAAAAATTAACTCAGTTGATCGAAATAAAAGATAAACTGGTGATACCGGAGCCATTAAGTACTAAATTGCCAATGCCAAAACTTGTGGGGGCAAGTATACCACAAAATAATGAAGATGAAAGCATGAATGATCTCCAGGAAAAAATTCAAATTTTGGCCATTGACAATATGTTAGATAATGATTGAAGAAAGTCCATTATTGAATATTTGGAAAATCCAATAGGCAATGTGGCTCGAAAGATCAAATATAGGGCTTTAAATTACGTGATTGTGGGAAATGATTTGTTTAAAAAGACTGCAGAAGGAGTGTTGCTGAAATGTCTAAGTGAATCAGAAGCATACTTGGCAGTTTCCCATGTTCACAGTGGGGCTTGTGGATCACATCAAGCAGGCCATAAAATGAAATGGCTTTTATTTCGGCAAGGTTTGTATTGGCCTTCGATGTTAAAAGACTGTATAGAATTTGCTAAAGGCTGTCAGGAATGCCAAAAGCATGCAGGGATACAGCATGTACCTGCTAGTGAGTTACACTCCATAATCAAACCTTGGCCTTTCAGAGGATGGGCTTTGGACTTAATTGGTGAAATCAAGCCTGCTTCTTCTAAGAACCAGCGTTATATCATAGTTGGTGTCGATTACTTTACAAAATGGATCGAAGCAGTCCCTTTGCCAAATGTTGATCAGGAAGCAGTAATTAGTTTCATTCAAAATTATATTATTTATAGGTTTGGTATTCCCGAAACAATTACCACTGATCAAGGTTCAGTTTTTACTGGACGAAAAATGAAAGAATTTGCCCAAAAAACTGGCTTTCGATTATTAACCTCAACACCATATTACGCGCAAGCAAATGGTCAGGTCGAAGCAGCCAATAAGATTGTAATTAACTTGATTAAAAAACACATTGCCCAAAAGCCAAGAAATTGGAATAAAACGTTAGATCAAGTTTTATGGGCATGTAGAAATTCTCCTAAGGAATCAACTAATACTACCCCATTTCGACTGACTTATGGGCACGATGCTGTACTTCCGGTCGAAATACATTTGCAATCAGCAGGGTACAAAAACAAATGGACATTCCAATCGACCATTATTGGAAAATGATGTCAGATGAGTTAGTTGATTTAGATGAGGAGAGATTAAGAGCATTAGAAGTTTTGACTAAACAAAAAGAAAGAGTTGCTAAAGCTTATAATAAGAAAGTGAAGTCAAAAACTTTTAATGTTGGAGATTTAGTTTGGAAGGTTATCCTGCCCATGGATAGTAAGGATCGAGCCTTGGGCAAATGGTCCCCAAATTGGGAAGGACCGTTTAAAATAATTCAGATCTATTCGAATGGTGCTTATGAATTAGAGGAATTAACCCCTCAGAAACGTACTTTGAGTATAAATGGTAAATATTTGAAAAAATATAAACCAACATTGCTCGAAGTTAAAATAAGCATAGAATAGGAAGAAATAATGGAAACATAAAAATGGCGATAACAGTAAATTGCCACAAAAGGGCATGTGTCAGTATTACATCAAAAGTAGAATCGAAATACAAAATTCGAAATAAAGAAATTATAAGTTCTACTAATGCATGACCAAGTCCTCATATAGTTTCTTCAAGGTGGCCATCTCTTTAGTTAAGACCTGGTCAGCACTCTCCATAACTCTCGCCTCATCTGCTACAGCTTGAGATGCGCTAAAGGCCTTCAGGCCTTCCCTCCCTTTTTCAGCAACCAGTTTCTGAATCGAGTTAGCGGCCTTCTCCTGGAGTTCCTTGCGTTTGGCCTGCTCTGTCACAATTTTTTGCCTTAGATCATCGACCTGAGACAGCAAATCCGTAATAGTTGCCTCCCAGGAGGAGATGTTATCATCACAGGCTTTGATCTCAGAAGATCCTTCTTTTGCCTCTTTGGTGAGACGTTCGACTTCATGTTGAGCAGCTCGGGCTTTCTCGAGCAGAAGGATATGTGCCTGTTTCTGGGCATCTAGTCTTGCGCCATTTTCGCGTTTTTTCTGCACAGTATTTGCAAATTGGTCAATGATGGCCTCGATTTGGATAACTTTGCCTAGAATCTCATCAGAGGTAAGGGGGTTATGCAATTTCTTCAAAAAGTTCAGGTGCCCAAAGGCAGCAGAGGGGTTCTCTTCAATGGATTTAAGCACATCTTCCCGTGCGTATTCCATGGATAACTTCAAGAGCAGAGAATCTTGGCGTACTGAAGAGTTTATTTCAGCATCAGATGAGGACGAAGCACCAGGAATCTTTTCACTTGAGGAGTTGGCTTGACTTGTGTTCAGCAGGAGTCGAAGGGCTGCAGCAGGGTCTTCGTCTTGCATTTGAATGAATGTATCTTCTGCGATCCCTATGCTAGCGGAAAGTTAGATGTGAAGACGCCGGGTAAATGTCCGAACCTCCAGCTTCAGCCTCTTTTATGGCCCCTTCATCGAAAAAATTTTCTTCGGGATGAACTTTTCTGACTCGATTCATGAGGACTACTGGATCCAATGCCTTGACCTTCACCCTGTTCCTCAACATTCACTGCATCCGTCTCAGGAGCGGGAGATGTTCGAGCACGTGAGGGTATTTCTTCTACAGAAACATTTTGTTGTACCTGATTCGAATTGTCATGGAAAAAGGTTAACAAATAGTTTCGTATAAGCTATGATTAAAATCACATTAAGAGGATGATACCTCGACGGCAGGTTGTTCTTGTGGTGAGTTCGGTTGCACGACAGGGTTGCCCATCTCAAGCAATAGAAGGAGTAGCCTCTACTTCAGTGCCGTCAACATCGGTCGAAGGTGGTTGGACGTCAACAGGTTTGATTGTCACCTTGTTCTTTTGAGGACTTGGTCTTTTTCTTTTTCTTCTTGATTGGCTCACCACCCTCGACAGCCCAGAGGTTCAGGTTCGACCTGCTTTACCTTCTTTTTCTTCTTAGGCATTTGAGCCTGGGAATTGCCTGTCTCTGTTTGGTTAGCAGATTTGGTCGAAGTCGCAGGTAACTTTCTTTTTCTTATAAGAGGTCTTTCCTCTTCTTCCTGTGTTATGAGGGTAAAGAAATGTCAGAATATAGACTTGAAAGAGAATTATAATATTGACATTAGAAATAAAACTTGCATCTTTCTCTTCGTCTAATTCGACGACCGCATGCTTCGAGCATTTTGAAGTAGTGGTAGTTTCAGTGCTATCATCTTTCTTTTGACTCTGAAAAAATAAAGAAATATGAGGCAAAGACGTTAAGAGTAAAAGATAAGTTCAGAAGAAGTTACCTTCTCTTCTTGTTTCCCTTCTTGGATCTTCACCCAGTGGGTTTCTTGGGTCTCACATCAGCTTCGAGACGTTTCAGTACTTTTCTTCGTCATGATTGGTTTTGCCTGAAAGTAAGAATATTAGAAAAGGCAAAAAATACATATCAATTTAGAAAGTCAAAAGTAAGTTAATACCTCGAGCTTGAAGGTTTGAGCGGATATTCTCGACCGTTGGTTGTGTAAAACCACTCTCAAGTCTGGAGATCATGATAGTAGTGTCTCAACTGAACGGGTCGAATAATATTTCTCCCACCAGGTAACAAACCCCATGGTGTAGAAGTGGAATGGTTGAACTCAAAGGATGCAGGTTATAGTTTTCATCAAGAGAAATCTTCAAAACTTCTTGAAAGTCTTTTCGAAAGATTGGCCCCTCTTATGACGTCTCGAGGATCTTCGAACAAGCTTTTAGGACGGATTTGCGAGAGGCCAAATTGTCTTGAACCAAATTAGGCTGGTATCCAACCAGGCCTAATAGTTCGATTGAACACCGGTACGACAAGACAGGATCTGTGGATTCAAGTAAAATGACCATATTTCGTTCACTTCTTCTTCATTGTCCGGATCGACAGCAGGAAAATAGTCAGTGAACCAAGCCGGGCCAACCTCTCGATTAATGAATGGAGCATGTTGGGGAAGAAACTTGTCAAAGCTCAGAAAAAATCTCATGTACTTTAGGAACAGCTG
>NW_021143633.1:0-65222 GCF_004193775.1 Glycine soja
TAAGGCAATCCTCCATTCTATCCTTTTTCGGAGCCCCATGAATGTTATTGCCTAGCGCTGTTCATGTGTCCTGCATTTTTGAGTTTGGAGCTGTGTTTCATGATTGCCTAAGTGCGGACCCTCAAGGCAATCCTCCATTCTAACCCATTTTCGGAGCCCCATGAATGTTATTGCCTAGCGCTGTTCATGTGTCCTCCACTTTCGAGTTTGGAGCTGTGTTTCATGATTGCCTAAGTGCGGACCCTCAAGGCAATCCTCCATTCTCACCCTTTTTCGGAGCCCCATGAATGTTATTGCCTAGGGCTGTTCATGTGTCCTCCACTTTCGAGTTTGGAGCTGTGCTTCATGATTGCCTAAGTGCGGACCCTCAAGGCAATCCTCCATTCTAACCCTTTTTCTGGGCACCATGAATGTTATTGCCTAGGGCTGTTCATGTGTCCTCCACTTTCGAGTTTGGAGCTGTGTTTCATGATTGCCTAAGTGCGGACCCTCAAGGCAATCCTCCATTCTCACCCTTTTTCAGAGCCCCATGAATGTTATTGCCTAGCGCTGTTCATGTGTCCTCCACTTTCGAGTTTGGAGCTGTGTTTCATGATTGCCTCAGTGCGGACCTGTCGCAACCTACCCTTCGGCGGGAGGGCGACGCGTGACTCGCGGGATGCGTGTTCCACGAAAGGAATACGCGCGGAGTCGCCACCAACGTTTATTTGAGGAAAACGTCGGAAAAACCGGAAAAGACGCGATCTACGAACTTTTAAGTGAAAAGGTTCGGGAGTTGTATTTACGCACGGGGAAGGTATTAGCACCCCACACGTTCGTCACAAGGGACGGCAGCCTTTAATCGAATGTGCAAACATGACTTTGATTTTTATGTTCCCTTTTTATGTCTTTATATCCTTTATACCCTTTTTATATTTTTTGTCTTTTTGTGGTCGACAAGGGTGTTTCCCTTTGCTCCTACGTATTCCTCAATTTGCGATGAGGAAATCAGACCTACGTAGTTCTTTCTTATCAAGTGATTCTTTTTTACTTAAGTGGTGATCATTTTAAGGCGTTGGACCTTAAAACTGATCCATTTTACTTAGTGAGAAATTGAAATGACAAACTTCAAAAGCCTATTTTTATGGACGAGCTTGACTAGGCGAGTTGATTTTAGCCTTAGTTTCACTTTAGTTATTAGTCAATTCGATTAAGAATGAGAAATCCCAAAGAGAAAACGTCCGATTGATTTTCCGCTTTATTTTACCTAAGGATGTTTTTTTGATTATTATATTATTTTTTTCCCCCTCTTTTTTGATTTCCAACGTGGTTACGGCACGACCGAACGGTCGGAATTCATTTTAACCGAAGTTAACGGATAATACAATTCAAACGTTCGGTGGAAATTGATTTTATTTTTAAGTTAAGCGAGAAATGACTTAAGTAAAATGGCTTAAGCACGTCAACAGGGGGTATAAAAAGTAAATGAAACGGGAATAAAAATACACAAAACACAATGTGGACCACCGTGGGTACATAGAATGAATCGAAAAGCTTGGTTCAAGGTACTTACCCATTGAAGATCGAAGAACGATGAAGAACCAATGAAGAACGTCGAAGAACGGTGGAAACCTTTGCGAAATTCTTCACGGAAAACATTACGGAAACGTTTCGGGAGCGCCTCGGCTTAGATTTTCTTCACGGAAACAATTTTTCCAAGCAAATTCGAAAGAGAGAGAAGTGCCTAAGGGGCTGAACCCTTTTTCTTCTTCACTTCCTCCCCTATTTATAGCAAAATAGGGGAGGTGCTTGCCGCCCAGCTCGCCCAGGCGAGCCAGGTTGCTTCCTCCAGAAGCAACAGCCTTCTGGAGGAATATTCTGGAGGGCCCAAGTGGGCCTGGGTGCTATTTGCACCCCCATTTTTACTAAGTACACCCCCCCTCTGCTTTTTTTTGGTGATTCTTTTTTCGTAAAGTTACGGAAACTTACGAATTTCGTAACGATACTTGTTTTCTTTCCGTAATGTTACGGAACCTTGCGGATTACATAATCATCCCCGTTTTGACTTACGGAATGTTACGGAACCTCACTTAATTAAGCAACGATGCTTCCATTTGATTTCCGGTGTGTCACGGAAACTTACGGATTGTGCATCAATATATTTTTTTGGTTTTCCGGCATGTCCTGGAATTTCACAAATTGCCTAATGATGGGTGCCAAGCACCTCACAAGGACCAAAGAAAGGTCGCATGTCATCAAGCAAAGGTCCCCGGACGAAATTAGGGTATGACAATTGCCCCTCTTTACTTGTCTTTTATTGGAAATAAAAGGAAAGTAAAGATAAGACACTAATTTCGTTCCTCTCGATTTGACGAGAGTCGCGGGTGACCATAAAATTTCCGCATGCAAATGACTTGTTGTTCCCGGAATTTCACAAATTGCCTAATGATGGGTGCAAGGCACCTCACAAGGACCAAAGAAAGGTCGCATGTCATCAAGCAAAGGTCCCCGAACGAAATTAGGGTATGACACTAATTTCGTTCCTCTCGGTTGACGAGAGTCGCGGGTGACCATAAAATTTCCGCATGTAAATGACTTGTTGTTCCCGGAGGAACAAAAGGTGCAGAAGACTATGTCAGTCTCTGCATGTCATCGGGCCCGCTGCCTCTGGATGACACAAGGGTGCAGAATGACCAAATTTTGTCTCTCCGTGTCATCGGGCCCGCCGCCTCTGGATGACAAAAGGGTGCGGATAACCGTAAGGTATCTCCGCGTGTCATCGGGCCCGCCGCCTCTAGATGACACAAGGGTGCAGAATGACCAAATTTTGTCTCTGCATGTCATCGGGCCCGCCGCCTCTGGATGACAAAAGGGTGCGGATAACCGTAAGGTATCTCCGCGTGTCATCAGGCCCGCCGCCTCTGGATGACAAAAGGGTGCGGAGAACCATAAGGTATCTCCGCGTGTCATTGGGCCCGCCGCCTCTGGATGACACAAGGGTGCAGAATGACCAAATTTTGTCTCTGCGTGTCATCGGGCCCGCCGCCTCTGGATGACAAAAGGGTGCGGATAACCGTAAGGTATCTCCGCGTGTCATCGGGCCCGCCGCCTCTGGATGACACAAGGGTGCAGAATGACCAAATTTTGTCTCTACGTGTCATCGGGCCCGCCGCCTCTGGATGACAAAAGGGTGCGGATAACCGTAAGGTATCTCCGCCTGTCATCGGGCCCGCCGCCTCTGGATGACACAAGGGTGCAGAAAGACCAAATTTTGTCTTTGCGTGTCATCGGGCCCGCCGCCTCTGGATGACAAAAGGGTGCGGATAACCGTAAGGTATCTCCGCGTGTCATCGGGCCCGCCGCCTCTGGATGACACAAGGGTGCGGATAACCGTAAGGCTTCTCCACGTGTCATCGGGCCCGCCGCCTCTGGATGACACAAGGGTGCATGTCACATGACCTCAGGGTCAGTATGACAAAGATTATGGGGCGGCCGACAAAAGCAAGGCTCTTGCTCCTACGTATCCTCCAATGAGGAACTCAGACCTACGTAGTTCTAGATAACTTGTGAGACTTGAAAAAGTCTCCACCAGAAGATGCCTACATCTCTGGAAAGGGCGCAGATGACCATATTGGCCTCCGCTTATCAATCACACTCGAGGTGCGGATAACCGTAAGGTGTCTCTGCGGGCTACCAGCTCTTGGGTCATGGTAACAGAAAGCAGTGTGGTCGACAAAAGCGAGGCTTTTGCTCCTACGTATCCTCCAATGAGGAACTCAGACCTAAGTAGTTCTGGATAACTTGTGAGACTTGAAAAAGTCTCGGTGTTTTCTCCACTAAAAATGCAAACATGCTTTAGCAAAGAGACAAATATTCCAACTGATTAGAGCAGCATATGCTTTTTTGAGTGAAAAACAATGCGTCTACCGGGGAAGGAGAGTCTGCTGATGAAACCCCTCCATAACCATAAATGAGATTTTGGATGTTAGCATTTCGTTTCTAAATGACCATTTAGAGGAAACACTGGGTTCGACAAAAATAGAAGAAATCCACTCAAAGTGTATCAAACTCGCACAGGTAAGTGTTTTATCCTAATTCCGAACCATAGATATGTCATGACTTGATTTTGCAAATTATTTCCTATCAAATCAAAAAATTACATGCGTGATCATGGATCAATAGGACTTCCCTTGGGAATGGGTTCTTTTGATGGGTTTTTCGGCTTTTGTTTGTTTTTGGCTTTTGATTTTTTTTGTTGGCTTTTTCCTTTTCTGTTTTTGTTTAGTGCGGGGCGAAAAAGTCGCTAGCGCACAAGATTTTGGTTGGCAATTAAAGGGAGAAGACCACTTTTAGGTCATGGTTTCCTTTTCTTTCTTTTGTTCATTTGGTGACAATTCTGTATTGTTCAGATATTGTCCGGTCCAAAGACCTTTCTGCACATTTCTTCCTTTTTCTTTCGATCCTTGATCAGGAGCTTTCTTTCCTTCTTCTTCTTCCTTTTTTACTTTCTCCCATTCTTTGATTGGGAATTTTCTTTCTTTTCTTTTTGCTTTCTCCCACTCTTTGATTGGGAATTTTCCTTCTTTTCTTTTCTTCTCTTCTTCTTCTTTTTTTTGCTTTCGAGGGTAAGGATTGACATTCACACCCTGGGTCAAGGTTTATGGTGAGTCAGGATTTTGGCTCAAGGCTTGTAGAATGGCTAGACATAATACATGTCAGGGTTTGGTTTGGTTCAAGGATAAAAGGGATGCCCCACATTATTTCCATGACACAAATGCAAAAATGATGATTTGGAAATTTTATGCAAAACTGGTCATGCATGCACCTATGTGGACACTCAAGTGTCAAATTTTTATGGTCATGTGATGCTAGGGCTCAGGATTCATTTCCTCTATTTTAGTCAACCCAATGTTTCCAAAATATGTTCTTCTATCAATTTGTGCATTCATTCGAGTCCATTTCGGGCGTCCGGGAAAATTTCCACAGCATTCACCCTTCAGGTGTACACACGTTTTTCAAGAACTAGCTATGATCAGAGAATTTTTTTTTATTTGTTTATTTCTTTTTCTTGTTTGTTTTTGTTTTTTTTTTCCTTTTTTTCATGAGGTATTTTGCTACCTAAACATGTGTATATTTTTGTGAGGTATTTTTGCTATATACATGCATATCCAAGGTATCTTGCTACCTAAACATACATATATATATTTTGTGAGGTATCTTTTTGCTACATACATGCATATCTAAGGTATCTTGCTACCTAAACATGTGTATATATATTTTGTGAGGTATCTTTTTGCTACATACATGCATATCTAAGGTATCTGGCTATCTAAACATACATATATATATTTTGTGAGGTAGTTGTTTGCTACCTAAATTACATACATGCATATCTAAGGTATTTTTCACTACCTAAACATGCATACATATATTTTGTGAGGTATGACTACCTTCCGAGCTTGTGCTCGTTTTATTTAAATTCTTAGGATCATGAGCAACTAGGTGTGTCCCAATATGACTTGAGAAACAAAAGGTGATCAAATAGCAAGTAGAAATTTAAAAGTTACTAGGTTGCCTCCTAGTAGCGCTTCTTTAACGTCTTGAGCTGGACGCCTAATGATTTGTTGGTCATGGACCTAGTACTTTGCTTACCTTTGGCTTTGGACTTGGTTGCCTATGGGTCGGCCATGTGTCGTAGGCAACGCTCTAACCTTTTTATGGATGAGCTGAGGTGAACTCTAGAGTTGGTGGCGGTGTGTCTATTGCCCGCTACCGGCCATCCCAATGCTGATGTGGTGTTTCGCCCTGCGCCTGCCTGGGGGCGCAGTACTTCTTGATGAAAGCTCGATTGGTAGGGGGCCTGATGCCCTTGCTGGAGGTGACAGGTACTCCGTAGAACTGACAGAGACCCGTAATTAGAGCTTGACAACTCCAAGACCCTGTTAGACTTCTTCGGGTCCACTGGGTGTCTTGCAGGCGCGATCCCTGCAAACAATAGATGAAATCAGAAATCAGTTGAGCGATGTGCATACTTACCTATGATGACGTGACCTTGCCGGGGGGTACGGGCGCCCTATAGGACTGATAGAGGCCCGTAACCAGAGCTGGAAACCCCAGGGCCCTGTTGGACTTCTTCAGGTCCACTGGGTGTCTTTGTGGGTGCGATCCCTGCAAACAATAGATGGTATCAGAAATCAGTTGAATCATATGCATACTTACCCATGTCGGGACGACACAGACCAACTGATACTTTTGCAGGGGGAGATTGGCATTGCGGTCGCTGGGCAGAATGTTGCTAAGTAGCAATGTCATCTATATCTGTGTAAGAGTGGTCATGTTGGTGCGCATGATCTGCACTCGTCTCTTTGCAGCGGCACGGGTGAAATCTTGCCCCGGTATGCATAGTAGCTGTGTGATAGCCTCCCTCTCTGGTTGTGCTCGCACAGTTGGCCCTCCTCCAATATCAGGGGGTGGCCCAGGAACCGTTAAAAGGAAACTACTGGTCCCTTAACCGGGAGTGCAAGTCTCGATTAAGCATTTAAGGACAGAGGACCTTAAATTATCTTAAGGTGTGGATATGGAGCCCACTGAAAGTGAGGACGCGTAGCCCTCTAAAGGCGAGGGCGTGTAGCCTTCTGAAGTTCAGGACGTGTCGCCTTTTGAAGGCGAGGGAGTGTAGTCCTATGATGGCGAGGACGTGTAGTCCTCTAAAGGTGAGGGCATGTCCCCCTTTGAAAATGGGGGACATGTAGTCCTATGATGGCGAGGACGTGTAGTCCTCTAAAGGCGAGGACGTGTAGTCCTTTGAAGGTGAGGGCGTGTAGCCCTACAAAGGTGAAGGTACATGACCCTTTGAAGGCGAGGACGTGTAGTCCTCTGAAGGCGAGGACGTGTAGTCCTCTGAAGGTGAGGGCGTGCAGCCCTCTGTTGGCGAGGACGTGTAGTCCTCCAAAGGTGAGGGCGTGTAGCCCTACGAAGGTGAGGACATGCAGTCCTCTGATGGCGAGGGCGTGTAGCCCTCTGAAGGTGAGGACATGCAGTCCTCTAATGGCGAGGGCGTGTAGCCCTCTGAAGGTGAGGGCGTGTAGCCCTACGAAGGTGAGGACATGCAGTCCTCTGATGGCGAGGGCGTGTAGCCCTCTGAAGGTGAGGACATGCAGTCCTCTGATGGCGAGGGTAACTAGTACCCAAGGTGAGGGCGTGTAGCCCTCTGAAGGTGAGGACATGCAGTCCTCTGATGGCGAGGGCGTGTAGCCCTCTGAAGGTGAGGACGTGTAGTCCTCTTCAAGGTGAGGGCGTGCAGCCCTCTGTTGGCGAGGACGTGTAGTCCTCTATAGGTGAGGGCGTGTAGCCCTACGAAGGTGAGGACGTGTAGTCCTCTCAAGGCGAGGACGTGTAGTCCTCTAAAGGTGATAGGTACAAGTACCCAAGGGTCCACCCTTATGAGAAAGCAAGAGATCGACTCATCGAGAGGGCCGGTCATCCCAAATCCACAAGATTCGGACATTAGATGTAGGAAATCTACGCAGTTAACATGATTTTTAGGGATGCAGATGCATGCAACCTTTGTCGTGAAATTTGGTAAATGCAGACTTCATATGAAACAATGCAATGTAATGGAAAGTTGTACAATGTTCATGAC
This sequence comes from Glycine soja, assembly GCF_004193775.1. Classification (NCBI taxonomy): domain Eukaryota; kingdom Viridiplantae; phylum Streptophyta; class Magnoliopsida; order Fabales; family Fabaceae; genus Glycine; species Glycine soja. Next base: position 7,622 of record NW_021143633.1, read on the forward strand.
ATTCTTTCCCTATTTTGTGATTTTGATTTTGATTTGATTTTTTTTTTTGGAAAACACAGATTGACTGTCCTTTTGAAAGAGGTGATAGTCCATGCAACCTTATCCTATCTTTTGCAAATCTCTCCGAGAACTCCCTCAGAGTGTGTGTTCTGTTTGATTTAGTCATTTGACCATTTTGGAGTGACGGCAATGGAGTCGTTTGATGTTTAATCAATCCATTGAAATTCCAGGGTTTGTCCCCCCTTTTTATTATTTTTTAAAAACATCGACGGGTGAGAACTTTAGATCTGCCCCTATGTTCACTTGAGGGTCATGCACAATGCCCCTCATTGCCCCAGTGTAAGGCTTTGAGGTTCCAATTGTTATCTTTCGTCATGACTTTGTAGCTGGGAACCTACTGGGTGAAAACTTCTAATCTGCCCCTAAGTTCGCTTGAGGTTTTTGCATGGTGCCTTTCGTTGCCCCAGTGTAGGGCTTAGAGGTACCAATTGTTGTCTTGTTTTCAAAACCTCGTAGTGAGGAAGAATGAAAGAAGCAGTTGATTCTTGCAAAAAGAATTTTCCAAGGACGAGAAATAGTTGAAGGATTTTTTAGTTGATGGATTAAGTCAAATGACTCCTATGTAGAAGCAAGATGTTTTGATGTCTTGATGATGCTAAAGGATCAAGTGCTTCTAAGTTTTATTCAAGACTAGAATCCAAGAAAATCAAGACATATGATCAAGTTTGATCTCTTAGAATCTTTAGGAAGGTTTCCAAATTGAAACAAACAAAAGGTTTGACCAAAGAATTCTATCATTTCAAATTGAGATTTGCTCTCTGGTAATCGATTACCAGCAGTTAAAAATGTTTTAATTCAACTTTTTAAAACCTGTAATCGATTACATAAGTCTCGTAATTGATTACCAGAGGGGATTTTCAGAAAAATAATTTCCAAGAGACATATCTATTCAAATGTTTTATGAACGGCCATTCAAATGTTTTAAAGAGAGTTTTCATTGCCCAAACAGTTTTATCCTCTCGAAAGATCAAGAGTTTTTCTGAACTGAAATGTCTTATCCTCTCAAAAAGATTCCTTGGTCAACCACTTGCATATTCGATAAGGAATTTTTGATTGATCTTCATTTTACAATCTACCTCTTTTACGAGAGACCTCTTCTTCCCTTCTTCTTATTTCTGAAAAGGGATTAAGAGACCGTGGGTCTCTTGTTGTAGAGGATTCCTGAACACAAGGGAAGGGTTATCCCTGTGTGCATTGTTAATCCGAAAAGAGAGAGTGAAAGTTTAATTGGGGAATAATCTTCGTATCTTAATTCAACCCCCCCCCCCTTTTCTTAAGGTAACTAAGGCCATTTATCCAACATCCTATTCTTGATAACTCACTTCTCTCTAAAAAGACAAACTTTCCGGAATGATATAATGAGGTCACATGAATGTCTTGAAAACACAGTCAATCAAATGATTTTTTTTTTCTTTTTGAACTCCCTTTTTCTATTTTTATTTTGAAACTTATTTGTTTTGAGCTTTATTTGTTGTTTTACGGCAGCCCCGCCAACGTGCAAGACGAGTAACCTCTGATTGAATGGTCACAGGTCGCTTGAGCAAATAGACCAATGGCTTGCACCCAATTCCGGTGAAAGTTGAAAATCCTGGTGAGTCATTAGAGACATCTAACAACAGCTTTCAAAATTGCCCCATGTGTGGCATCTCTTGTCAATGTCAGGATTTACACGCAATTCTCCTCAAATTTCAGCCAGCCCGCATCAATTAGACCTTGCACCTTACGCTTCAGAGCCCTACAATGCTCAATGGAACGCCTCGGGGCTTCTCCGTGACAAACACACGTTGCGTTCGAGTGGTATTCTCAGAGAAATGGAGGTTGATGAACCTTGGCTAGGGTTATGGCTACCATTGAATTATCAAGTAGATATGGGAGCAAGTCAGCATAGGACACTGGAATTGGGGTGAATTCTACAGGCTTTCTCGCTGCAAAATTCATTTCTTGGTTGGTGTTTTTGGTTTGTGCTAAAGGTGGTATTCGTCATTGGAAGTGCAGTAGACAGACTTTGTGGTGGATTTAGGGATGGCCTTTGTGGATAAATGGGCGGTAGGTAAGGAGAAGGTTTGTTATTGGCTGAGTAATGACATTGTTGGGTTGGTGGGAAACTTGGCCGTACAGGGATGGCAGTCACAGCATGGGTTTCTCCCTCATCCTCACCCTCTTTATTTGCCCCAGTTTTCTTATTCGTCCAAGCAGGATGATTAAATTTGCCTCTTTTCAGATCCACTTCGATCCTTTCACTAGCGAAGACCAAATCCGCAAAGCTTTGAGGGTGCGTAGCCCACCATCTTTTCATAGTAGAGTATCGATAATGTGTCTACCATCACGATCATCGTCTCCCTTTCCATCATTGGGGGTACCACTTGGGCCGCCAGATCCCTCCACCTTTTGGGCGTGTTCTTTGAAAGATCCGTCCCCCTTTTTGCAAATGTTCTGTAGTTGCATCCTATCCAGAACCATATCAAAATTGTACTAATACTGCCTAACAAAGGCAACCATTAGGTCCTTCCAAGAATGGACTCGGGAAGATTCCAAGTTAGTGTACCAGGTTACAGCTATCCCAGTAAGACTTTCTTGGAAGGAATGTATCAGCAATTCCTCATCTTTTGCGTATTCCCCCATCTTCTGACATTGGGAGGAATGTACCAGGGTTCTTGGGACAAGTAGTCCCCTTGTACTTGTCAAAGTCCAGCACCTTGAACTTAGGAGGGGTGATGATATTGGGTACTAGGAACAACTCTTCTAGATTAGCAAAGGAATAATCTTCACCTCCTTCAATGGCCCTGAGCCTTTCCTCTAGATGATCCGCCTTTCCCTTTTCGGCCATAGCAGGAGGGGCTCTTCCCACCGCAAAATGCAATGGTTGTGGGCGAAACTGAGGGCCCTCCAAAGTGTTTTCAAAGGGTATACCACCAACTGCTTGTCCTTCAGTGGCATATCCGAGCCAAGGCTCGAAGTCAGCTAGATTGTGGTGGGGAATTTCATGTGTCTCCCCCATGGTTTGAGAGATATGTGCATGATCAGATTGAGGTTGTTGGCTCTTAATGAGTATGGGAGTGGAGTTATTGACATCCTCATTGCGAATGTACGCCACATTGGGTGGTGTATAGTTTGGGAGGCAAGCCATATGGCGGGAAGGCGTGCTTGTTTTGAATTTGCATATCATGGGGTCATCCGTACTTCCTAAATCTTTGCCTACCATATTTGAGGTTGGATGATTCATTTGCTTGAGGCCAAATGGGAGCATCGGGTTCACCTTAGCGACAGCGCTAGTAGCGGCAACTATAACCGCATTGGCTTCCATTATCTTCTTCATGCTCATCATGGCCTCCATCATTGTGGCCATTTGCTCTTTCATGGCCTCCATGTCGGCCTTCCTCTTCTCTTGCACCTCCTCTGCTTCACCCATTACTCTAGCTCTAGCACGAGTTCGGTAAGGGCGCCATAAAGCGTGTCCTTTTCTTTTTTATAACAATGATTAAGTTCATTTTATTTTATTTTATTTTATTTTTCAAGGAAAGAATGCAATGAGCAATGCAACCAAAGAAAAGCATGGATGCATGCGAATGATGTACAGTTGAAGTATTGCGAATTTTTACGCAGGATATGGGGTTGAATCAATTTAGATTTTCAACATGGTCCATGACATCTTTGTCAAGGTGAAACTAGAAGTAACAAGGACATCAACAATCCTAAATATGTTTGGCAGTAGACGAAGCAGTGATGTGACTCGATTCATCTTTTGCCCCAATTTTGCAAGATGGTTACTTCCATATTTCAACTTGACTTGATGAACCTTTTTGTAAAAGCATGAGCTTGGTTCAACCCTATAATCCAAGGAATGGCAATTCTGATCGCCAATACTTCAACAACATCTCATAGGGATGAATGACTCGGGCATACTTTAAGCTTATGCACGGAAAATGTAATTATGAAATTGAGATGCCTGAAGAAACACCATTTCCTAGTTAACCATGCATTAGGTACCATGTTCAATTATTTTGTTTTGTTGTTGTGTTTTTTTCTTTTTTTAGAAATGGGTTTATGATCCCAACATGGTTGGCTCATGGTGCCTAACATATGCAACTAAGAACGTAGTGTGAAGTTTCACGCTTCCCCTTTTTTGTTTTTGTTTTGTAGAGGAAAACACAAGGATGAGCAAACATGAAAACAAATGGTATGCAATTTTGCAGATCAAAAAGTTTGTTGAATGCATATGATGATGCAATGACTCATGCAAAATGGGAATGTGATAACGGACAAATGCGGGAATGATATGTTCATTATGATGCTGAAGAGATGTTTTATACGGTGCATGATATGAATGCATTTTACGGACACGAGAGCCCGGAAAATCATCTCTTCTTACTTGCGCATTTGGGGGCGCAGTGCCCCATGTCTACAATTAAGAAGGTGATATGGACCTTCCGGCTTCCCGTGACAAAGGACGAGACCAACATACAATGCATGCTAGAGATAAAATGCGGGAGTGACTTGATTCGCACTGATTTTTGGAGTAAAAACGTGGGATAAACTCATCTTATTCAAAAAGTTATAACTAGTCAAGATCTGAGCGACAATACAAACTTTCTAGCGGTTTCCAATCATATGGTCCATTAAGTCTATCATATGCTGACAATAGCTGAGAAGTCCGTGGATCTCCTCCGGGGCGGAGTAGGTGTCCGCCACTGCTTTGGCCTTGGCTAGCAATCGGGGAAGTTCTTGACTCCTGTTCAAAGTAAGAGCAAATCGGTCCGTCCACATTGTTGCCTCTTGGTCCAATGAATTAATTACCCTTTCCCTTGCTTCCCTTTCTGCTGATATCTTGGCGTACTCATCCTCTAGCCTTTGCTCGTGAGTCGCCGCTAGATTTAGCTTCTCTTTGCACTCATCGATGATGGCCCACATATTCCCTTCAGTCTCGCTTAACTGTTGGGACAAATTTCTTTTCGACCTAAGGCAAGCCTTTAGCTCGTCCTTCAAGATCATGCCTTTGACCCGTGATGATTCCTTTCACCTCTTCGGAGCTTGAGCTCACTATTGCTGCCCTATAAAGGCCCTCAAAACTTTGCTTTGGTCATGTTCTTCCTTTCGGGCCTTCTTGGTTCCTCGTTCCAAGGCTTCAGGCTTCAGCTGTGGCCATATTGACGTCCCTTAGTTCATCATAGACTTTGATGGCTATGGACTTGAACTTCTCTTCGAATACTCGGGCTCTTTCAAGCTCTGCCTTTAGGGCTTGTACCTCATCACTTTCTTCCGAAGATTTAACCTCATCGTCTCTCACAGTCTTTAGATTTGGGTGCCAATCCAATCCTTGTGTTCGGACTCTCAGCCACTTATGATAGCCGCCGATGATCCCATTACTGCTTCCCCTAAGCTCTCTGTCCTTTCTTCACGCCGCATCCCATGCCTTGCGAACTCCTTGGAGTACCCTCGCGTTGTGGTCATTGAAACCCCGTGCGATGAAAGGCGTGATGCTTTCGTTTGATGGCACTTCTCTCATGGGGTAGCCAAGCTGTCTTATGGCGAGGACGGGATTATAATTAATACAACCCCTTGTTCCATCAAGGGAACATTTGGACATCCTTCGTATGAAGATAGAATCCTAATTCTTCCTTCCTTCTTGGAGAAAAAGGTGTGAAACCAGCCACACATAGAGAGCCAGTGCACAACAAACAATTCTTGCGCCACTCTTTTCACCTCCCCGATCGAACGTGTCATACATGGCCAAAATGGCGACGACCGGGCTTTCACTGCTAGGTCCACTAACCCTTCCATATTCGGAAAGAGGACAACTCCAAAGATCAAAAGCACCAAGATGTCAATAAAAGAAAGCCCATTTGCCTTGATTTTCCAAGGCCTTTGCCCTTTCCTCCAAATACTTCCTTGGTACTCCGACTACCCCATTCCTGTTTTGCTTTACCCGGTCCAACTCTTGTGCTGAGATTTTCACTACCTTGGCAACTCTTGTCGTGGAAGGATAGAACCTAGAGAAAAGATATGGCTTCCTTCCTCCCAGTGGGCATCCCAGGATTTCTTCAAACTCTTTCACAGTCGGCACTAGTTGGAAGTCCTCGAATGTGAAGCACCTTAGGGGCTGGTCATAATACTAGGAAAGGGATGCAATCGGTTCCATGGAGACTTCTACCATAGCTAGGTCCCAAATCTTACCGTAGGCTTTGCAGAAGGCTTGCCGTTGAAGTTGACCCATTAACTGCCCCAACTCTCGTAAACTAGTGACCTCTAAGCTCTTGATTTTGACTTGATAGAACCTCTTTTTAAGCGAAGGCTTTTGACTTGATCCCATGTTTTACTAAAGTGAAATAAAATCTAGTGCGAATCAAAACTCCGACATCTATCATGGGTGGAATGGATGAATGCATGAAGAAATGCATATGACACAGATGCAATTTACGAATACGGGAGCCTGAGAAATTGTTTCCTTCTTGGATACAACGTTTGGGCAGCGTGGCACCCAACGTATGTTTTTAAGAAGGCGACACAGACCCTCCGTCGGTTTGCTAAAGTGAGGGGATCAAAGACGAAACCCACGCATGATGCATATGCGAAAGGCACAACACGGGGATGTACATAGTAGGACAATATTCACAAACAAATATAAGCAAAAGGGTATATGATACTTATGCATGGCAGTGTGAAAAAATGGCACGCAGCGTGTTTGCTTCGTGCCCCTATTTAAGGGACCTATAAGGGAGAGAACTAACTAGGCTTTTAGCAATAATCCCCAAGGTAGTCATATCTCTCTTGATGGTTTCTAGAGGTATCATCCCCTTCGAAAAACATATTGCAGCAGTAGGGACTACTAGCAACAATAAGTTTTCAAAGAGAAAAGCTCTAGATGAGGGTTCACTGTAATCAAGCAAGTCGGAGACCTAGCATGACCACAGATTCACCTCCACTCCTTATGTTCCCACGAACCCGGGTATAGGGCCCTTTTTCACTCACAGTGTGTGCAAATAGTGTTGGTGTTTGTGTGCATCAAATGAATAAATATTTACTTCATGCATACATTTTAAAACGCACTAAAAGCAACAAAGAGTTTATATACACAAGAACATAATGAAGGGAAACCAACAAAGGGGTAAGTCACGGTAAAACATTGCACAAGATTTAAATGGCCTAACTCTCTAAAAACAGTCCCCAGTGGAGTCGCCAACTGTCGCAACCTACCCTTCGGCGGGAGGGCAATGCGTGACTCGCGGGATGCGTGTTCCACGAAAGGAATACGCGCGGAGTCGCCACCAACATTTATTTGAGGAAAACGTCGGAAAAATCGGAAAAGACGCGATCTACGAACTTTTAAGTGAAAAGGTTCGGGAGTTGTATTTACGCACGGGGAAGGTATTAGCACCCCACACGTCCGTCACAAGGGACGGCAGCCTTTAATCGAATGTGCAAACATGAGTTTGATTTTTATGTTCCCTTTTTATGTCTTTATATCCTTTATACCCTTTTTATATATTTTGTCTTTTTGTGGTCGACAAGGGTGTTTCCCTTTGCTCCTACGTATTCCTCAATTTGTGATGAGGAAATCAGACCTACGTAGTTCTTTCTTATCAAGTGATTCTTTTTTACTTAAGTGGTGATCATTTTAAGGCGTTGGACCTTAAAAATGATCCATTTTACTTAGTGAGAAATTGAAATGACAAACTTCAAAAGCCTATTTTTATGGACGAGCTTGACTAGGCGAGTTGATTTTAGCCTTAGTTTCACTTTAGTTATTAGTCAATTCGATTAAGAATAAGAAATCCCAAAGAGAAAACGTCCGATTGATTTTCCGCTTTATTTTACCTAAGGATGTTTTTTTGATTATTATATTATTTTTTCCCCTCTTTTTTGATTTCCAACGTGGTTACGGCACGACCGAACGGTCGGAATTCATTTTAACCGAAGTTAACGGATAATACAATTCAAACGTTCGGTGGAAATTGATTTTATTTTTAAGTTAAGTGAGAAATGACTTAAGTAAAATGGCTTAAGCACGTCAACAGGGGGTATAAAAAGTAAATGAAACGGGAATAAAAATACACAAAACACAATGTGGACCACCGTGGGTACATAGAATGAATCGAAAAGCTTGGTTCAAGGTACTTACCCGTTGAAGATCGAAGAACGATGAAGAACGAATGAAGAACGTCGAAGAACGGTGGAAACCTTTGCGAAATTCTTCACGGAAAACATTACGGAAACGTTTCGGGAGCGCCTCGGCTTAGATTTTCTTCACGGAAACAATTTTTCCAAGCAAATTCAAAAGAGAGAGAAGTGCCTAAGGGGCTGAACCCTTTTTCTTCTTCACTTCCTCCCCTATTTATAGCAAAATAAACGAGGTGCTTGCCGCCCAGCTCGCCCAGGCGAGCCAGGTTGTTTCCTCCAGAAGCAACAACCTTCTGGAGGAATATTCTGGAGTGCCCAAGTGGGCCTGGGTGCTATTTGCACCCCCATTTTTACTAAGTACACCCCCCTCTGCTTTTTTTTGGTGATTCTTTTTTCGTAAAGTTATGGAAACTTACGAATTTCGTAACGATACTTGTTTTCTTTCCGTAATGTTACGGAACCTTGCAGATTACATAATCATCCCCTTTTTGATTTACGGAATGTTACGGAACCTCACTTAATTAAGCAACGATGCTTCCATTTGATTTCTGGTGTGTCATGGAAACTTACGGATTGTGCATCAATATATTTTTTTGGTTTTTCGGCATGTCCTGGAATTTCACAAATTGCCTAATGATGGGTGCCAAGCACCTCACAAGGACCAAAGAAAGGTCGCATGTCATCAAGCAAAGGTCCCCGGACGAAATTAGGGTATGACAGGACCCTTAAGGCAATCCTCCATTCTATCCTTTTTCGGAGCCCCATGAATGTTATTGCCTAGCGCTGTTCATGTGTCCTGCATTTTCGAGTTTGGAGCTGTGTTTCATGATTGCCTAAGTGCGGACCCTCAAGGCAATCCTTCATTCTCACCCTTTTTCGGAGCCCCATGAATGTTATTGCCTAGCGCTGTTCATGTGTCCTCCACTTTCGAGTTTGGAGCTGTGTTTCATGATTGCCTAAGTGCGGACCCTCAAGGCAATCCTCCATTCTCCCACCCTTTTTCGGAGCCCCATCAATCTTATTGCCTAGGGCTGTTCATGTGGCCTCCACTTTCGAGTTTGGAGTTGTGTTTCATGATTGCCTAAGTGCGGACCCTCAAGGCAATCCTCCATTCTCACCCTTTTTCGGAGCCCCATGAATGTTATTGCCAAGCGCTGTTCATGTGTCCTGCATTTTCGAGTTTGGAGCTGTGTTTCATGATTGCCTAAGTGCAGACCCTCAAGGCAATCCTCCATTCTCACCCTTTTTCGGAGCCCCATGAATGTTATTGCCTAGCGTTGATCATGTGTCCTCCACTTTCGAGTTTGGAGCTGCGTTTCATGATTGCCTAAGTGCGGACCCTCAAGGCAATCCTCCATTCTCACCCTTTTTCGGAGCCCCATGAATGTTATTGCCAAGCGCTGTTCATGTGTCCTGCATTTTCGAGTTTGGAGCTGTGTTTCATGATTGCCTAAGTGCGGACCCTCAAGGCAATCCTCCATTCTCCCACCCTTTTTCGGAGCCCCATCAATCTTATTGCCTAGGGCTGTTCATGTGGCCTCCACTTTCGAGTTTGGAGCTGTGTTTCATGATTGCCTAAGTGCGGTCCCTCAAGGCAATCCTCCATTCTCACCCTTTTTCGGAGCCCCATGAATGTTATTGCCAAGCGCTGTTCATGTGTCCTGCATTTTCGAGTTTGGAGCTGTGTTTCATGATTGCCTAAGTGCGGACCCTCAAGGCAATCCTCCATTCTCACCCTTTTTCGGAGCCCCATGAATGTTATTGCCTAGCGTTGATCATGTGTCCTCCACTTTCGAGTTTGGAGCTGCGTTTCATGATTGCCTAAGTGCGGACCCTCAAGGCAATCCTCCATTCTCACCCTTTTTCGGAGCCCCATGAATGTTATTGCCTAGCGCTGTTCATGTGTCCTCCACTTTCGAGTTGGGAGCTGTGTTTCATGATTGCCAAAGTGCGGACCCTCAAGGCAATCCTCCATTCTCCCACCCTTTTTCGGAGCCCCATGAATCTTATTGCCTAGGGCTGTTCATGTGGCCTCCACTTTCGAGTTTGGAGCTGTGTTTCATGATTGCCTAAGTGCGGACACTCAAGGCAATCCTCCATTCTCACCCTTTTTCGGAGCCCCATGAATGTTATTGCCTAGCGTTGATCATGTGTCCTCCACTTTCGAGTTTGGAGCTGCGTTTCATGATTGCCTAAGTGCGGACCCTCAAGGCAATCCTCCATTCTCACCCTTTTTCGGAGCCCCATGAATGTTATTGCCTAGCGCTGTTCATGTGTCCTCCACTTTCGAGTTTGGAGCTGTGTTTCATGATTGCCAAAGTGCGGACCCTCAAGGCAATCCTCCATTCTCCCACCCTTTTTCGGAGCCCCATGAATCTTATTGCCTAGGGCTGTTCATGTGGCCTCCACTTTCGAGTTTGGAGCTGTGTTTCATGATTGCCTAAGTGCGGACACTCAAGGTGATGCAATCCTACTCCGCAAGGGCATTGGATAGAAAAACTCCAAGTAGATTGGGCCAGAGATGCAAGAGAAGGCCCTAGGGTTCTTATGAGCCTTAGGGTAGATTTCGGGCCCATGGGCTAAGTACGAGCCCGCTTATCTTTGTAAATATTAGATTAAGGTTTCATTATTTTTGGGCCTTGTATTTAGGGCTCCATAATGTAGGTAGGGTACCCTAGAAATATAGGATTTTTCAGCCCTTGTATTTTAGGGCACCTAGACTAGTTTTTGTATTAGGGGTAGTTTTGTAATTTCACATGCACTAAGTGGATATTTGATGTGTGTGGTTGGAAATAAATTTAATTGAATTGGTAGAAGCCCAATCCAATTAAATTTTAGAGGGGGAGGTGAGCATTTGCTTACTACACCCCATTGTCACATCATATAGTCACACTTTGTGCATGTCCTTCATGCTTTTCATGCCTCATGACACCTAAGCACACTTAGTGGAGAATCTTGGAATTGATCTTGGATTAGTGGGCTGAACCATAACTAAAATTCACTAATCATAATTAGTGAAATTTTGGCTCCAAAGTTTGGCTCCACAAATTCAATTTCAAATTCAAGTGAAATTTGAATTTCCCTCCAATTTTGTGTGACACTTAGGCTATAAATAGAGGTCATGTGTGTGCATTTTTTTTGAACTTTGATCATTTGAATATTAACTTCAGATTTCAGAGCTCCTTTTGAGCACAAAATTTCGTGCTCTTCTCTCCCTCTCCCTTCATTCATCTCCTTCTTCCTCCAAGCTCTTATCCATGGCCTCCTATGGTGGTGAGCTTCTTCTAGACTCATCTTCTCCTTGAAGTGGCGTCTCATCTTTCTCTTCCTTCTCCATTCCGCTGCCATTTATCTTCCAAGAAGCAAAGGAATCCATTGATGAAGAAGATCCTAGGCCTACAAGCTCCAATGGAGCTTGCATCATGTGGTATCAAGAGCATCTTCATCTAGGTGATGTTCTTTTGCTTCCTCTATCTTTTTGTTCGGTGAATTCTCTTTAATTCCTTGTTCTTCATCTTATTATCCATGTATATCCTCCATTGTCTTGTGGTTTGGTGCTGTTTAGAGTAGATTAAAAAAAAATAAACCGATTAAATCTTAGATCTACACTTGTTCTTGCATTTCTATGGTTCAAATTTTGTAGATCTACTCTTGAATCTTGTTTTTGTGTTGATTTTAGGTTCTATCAATTTTCATTCATAATATTCTTGTTCTGAACCTTTAGATCTAAATTTTGTTCCAAAATATTGATTAGAAAAAAAAAACACAAAAATCTAAGTGTAAATCACTTAATCCATGTTGTCTTAGAGTCATGTTTAGTCATAGTAATTGTCACATTATGTTCTAAGTTTGTGTTGAATTTTATTTTGTTGATTGAATTATAGATACATTTGTTCATGTATTCTTGTCATTCTTAGCCTATCTTTTGAATTTTGAGTCTAATTCATGCATGTTATTTAGTTCATAACATGTTCTAAATCAATTCCTAGAAGTAGTCTTGTTCTTGAACTTTTTTTTTTGCTTTCTAAGTTTCCTACATGATGCCTATGATGAAGTTGAGTTGTGGTGCTGAGTTGTGGCTGGATTTGTGAATCAAAATAAGTCTTAAGCTCTCTTTAATTGTGTTATTCAAGATAATTGAGCATAAGCAAACACAAATTGTAACTATCCAAGCCTTAAGCAACATAAACACTACTCTTGATTTCTAGGCTGAAATCGCTGGTGCTGGCAGCTTGAACATACGAACTTGTATAAATTACTGGGAATTGGTAACTACGTTTTTTGAGCTGAAACTTTTACTGAATTTTCTAGACATCTGGACCAAAATTATAAAAAAAGAATCAAGCGATTTGGATTAAAGAAAAAAATAATAAAAATCTCACAAGTTGGCAGAAAAATCAGTGTCCAGGAAAAAAAAAGGAAAGTGTGCTTGTTGTTTTGGCTCAAAATTTGTTCTATAATTGGTGCATATTTTATACCAATCCTAGTTCTGAAATTTCAATTGAACATTATTGTGAAAACAAGTGCCAAAACTAGAGGTTTCTTGAGTCTTTTTTTTTAGAGTTTTTCTACTCTACTCTAGAGCCATTCTAGGTTTCTCTTTGAGTCCTAGCTTGCTTTTTGTGCTTTTCATTGCTTTAATTGTTGAATAATCCTTGGAAATTTGTCTTGTTAAAACTCTATTGGTTTAACTTTCATTTCATTTTTTTTTTTGTCTTTGGTTATTGCTTGTCTCTTTGTTTCCTTGCTTGTGAGTTGCCATATAGGGAATTGGAAAGGAGGATTGGTGCCATATCTTGAAGAATTTGAGTCAAGAAGCAAGGGGCCAACCACCTTAAGAGCTATTGGACTAAGAAGCACTCCAAATTGAGTGAAACACTAAAGAGAGAATAGCCACCACAATTGAGGACTTTTTTCTTTGTAATTTTGTAATTGGCAATTTGCTTTGCTTTCAAATTTTGTAACAAAAAGGCCTTTCATTGGAAGTAAGTTGGGAGCCTCCGCTAGGTCACCCTACTTCCATTTGTGTGTAATAATTTTAGGCAATTTCCCCTTAGGATAGTGAGTGTTTTGTTGGGAACCTTAAATGAGGTCATCCAAACACTCTTAGGATCCGCCTAGTTTGCATTTCTTGCACTTTAATTTCTTGCTTATTTTCATAGCTTATTTCCTTTACCCTCCATTGTCAAACTGCCTAGATAGCTTGCCTTTTACTAATTAGTTTTTACCTTATCTTTCACACCTCTTTTAGTGTTTATTTTGGCTAGTTTCAACCATAGTTTATTTTACCTTTTGTTTTCAAACCCCCAACAAGAAAGAACCATAACTTAGGAACCAACATGATTCTTCATTCTTCATCTAGTGTTAATGGTGAGGGTTCTACTCCTAAGGACCCCTTGTATAAGATATTAGATGAGTTGAGATCCCTTAAGTTGTGGAAAGAAAAACAAGAGAGAAAAGAAAAAGGTAAAAAAAGAGTGGAAGAAATAAGTCAAGATGAAAGAAAGAAAATAAGAGAGGAAGAAAGAAGAAAAATAATGAAAGAAATGAAAAGAGAAAAACATGTCTCCTATAGTAGTCATAACTCTTGCAAGAGCCTAAGTGAAGAACTTCGTGACTATTATGAAGGAAGGCATAGGTCACATCTTAGACCTCACTCCCATAGGAGAGAAAATGAAAGAAAGCCTCAAGAGGTTAACATTAAACTGCCATACTTCCATGGGAAGGACAATGTAGAGGCCAATTTAGATTGGGAAATAAGGGTAGAGCAACAACTTAAAAGGAAGTCTACTTCAAAATCTTATGGCTCTCACTCTTATCCAAAGAAAGACCAAGGTCAAGGAATCTTAGGGGTGAGACCTTCTAAGCCCAAAGATGATAAGGGGAAGACAATAGAAAAGCAACCCCTTAAGGCTAGTATGCAAGAGAAGACTAGCTCCATGAAGTGCTTTAAATGTCTTGGAAGAGGACACATTACTTCTCAATGCCCCACCAAGAAAACCATGATTATGAGGGGCCAAGACATTTATAGTAGCCAAGATGAGGCTACTACTTCACCTTCCTCTAGTAAAAGTGAAGAAGCAAAAGGGGAAGAATCTAGTGAAGAGATCTACCCCCAAGAAGAAGGACAACCTTTAATGGTTAAGGAGGAGTGTAAGGAGGTAAGTGTCTCCTCCAAGAGGTTAGCTAAGAAGGAAAGACATTTTGAAATAAAGACAAATATTAAAGAAATTTCCCTTCTTAGACAACCTCCACATTTTCTCCTTTGTAAAAAGACACTTGTTAGCATTGCCACATCTCTTAGGCTTGAGTTTATTCCTCAAGTAAAGGAGTTGTTGGATGAGGGTTTGGTTCGCAAGAGATTAAATCCTTGTGCTTTGTTGGTGCCCAAAATAGGTATTATTAGGCACCAAATCCCTAAAATAGGTGGTGTGATGAATGCTTTGGGTGGTGCAACACTCTTTTGTAAAATTACTCATGCACCCAACATCTTCATGATTTGTGTACATAGGGACTCATTAGGTAGGTTTGTTCTTATTTTTAGTTTCAATACAAACTTAGGCACACATATGGGACACCTTAGGTTTGTCATACTTTTTGGTAGGAATAATCAACATGAAAATACAGAAAAAGGTATGTTCTATTGCTTTACTTTTCTTAATTTTTTAAATTGTGATCAAAGGGTTCCCATGAACCCTAAGAGAATAAAGGTCATTCCTGAGTGGCCCGCTCCACCAAGTGTAAGAAAAATTTGGGGCTTCCAAGACTTAACAAACTTTTACAAAAGGTTTGCCCCATATTTTTCTATACTTGTAGCACCACTCATTGAGTTGGTGAGGAACCATGTTCCTTCATGGGAAGATGCCCCGGAAATGAGTTTTCAGACCTTACCTTACTTCAACATACTAAACACCACTAATACATATGTTTTTGTTCTTTTTACAGGTGTTAAGGGAAGGAGCCCAGAGTATCAAGAACCTCAGGATTTGAGGTCAAATCCTTTTCAAGGGGGAGGGAATGATGCAATCCTACTCCGCAAGGGCATTGGATAGAAAAACTCCAAGTAGATTGGGCCAGAGATGCAAGAGAAGGCCCTAGGGTTCTTATGAGCCTTAGGGTAGATTTCGGGCCCATGGGCTAAGTACGAGCCCGCTTATCTTTGTAAATATTAGATTAAGGTTTCATTATTTTTGGGCCTTGTATTTAGGGCTCCATAATGTAGGTAGGGTACCCTAGAAATATAGGATTTTTCAGCCCTTGTATTTTAGGGCACCTAGACTAGTTTTTGTATTAGGGGTAGTTTTGTAATTTCACATGCACTAAGTGGATATTTGATGTGTGTGGTTGGAAATAAATTTAATTGAATTGGTAGAAGCCCAATCCAATTAAATTTTAGAGGGGGAGGTGAGCATTTGCTTACTACACCCCATTGCCACATCATATAGTCACACTTTGTGCATGTCCTTCATGCTTTTCATGCCTCATGACACCTAAGCACACTTAGTGGAGTTTCTTGGAATTGATCTTGGATTAGTGGGCTGAACCATAACTAAAATTCACTAATCATAATTAGTGAAATTTTGGCTCCAAAGTTTGGCTCCACAAATTCAATTTCAAATTCAAGTGAAATTTGAATTTCCCTCCAATTTTGTGTGACACTTAGGCTATAAATAGAGGTCATGTGTGTGCATTTTTTTTGAACTTTGATCATTTGAATATTAACTTCAGATTTCAGAGCTCCTTTTGAGCACAAAATTTCGTGCTCTTCTCTCCCTCTCCCTTCATTCATCTCCTTCTTCCTCCAAGCTCTTATCCATGGCCTCCTATGGTGGTGAGCTTCTTCTAGACTCATCTTCTCCTTGAAGTGGCGTCTCATCTTTCTCTTCCTTCTCCAATCCGCTGCCATTTATCTTCCAAGAAGCAAAGGAATCCATTGATGAAGAAGATCCTAGGCCTACAAGCTCCAATGGAGCTTGCATCACAAGGCAATCCTCCATTCTCACCCTTCTTCGGAGCCCCATGAATGTTATTGCCTAGCGCTGTTCATGTGTCCTCCACTTTCGAGTTTGGAGCTGTGTTTCATGATTGCCTAAGTGCAGACCCTCAAGGCAATCCTCCATTCTCACCCTTTTTCGGAGCCCCATGAATGTTATTGCCTAGTGCAGTTCATGTGTCCTGCATGTTCGTGTTTGGAGCTGTGTTTCATGATTGCCTAAGTGCGGACCCTCAAGGCAATCCTCCATTCTCACCCTTTTTCGGAGCCCCATGAATGTTATTGCCTAGCGCTGTTAATGTGTCCTGCATTTTCGAGTTTGGAGCTGTGTTTCATGATTGCCTAAGTGCGGACCCTCAAGGCAATCCTCCATTCTCACCCTTTTTCGGAGCCCCATGAATGTTATTGGTTAGGGCTGTTCATGTGTCCTCCACTTTCGAGTTTGGAGCTGTGTTTCATGATTGCCTAAGTGCGGACCCTCAAGGCAATCCTTCATTCTCACCCTTTTTCGGAGCCCCATGAATGTTATTGCCTAGCGCTGTTCATGTGTCCTCCACTTTCGAGTTTGGAGCTGTGTTTCATGATTGCCTAAGTGCGGACCCTCAAGGCAATCCTCCATTCTCCCACACTTTTTCGGAGCCCCATCAATCTTATTGCCTAGGGCTGTTCATGTGGCCTCCACTTTCGAGTTTGGAGCTGTGTTTCATGATTGCCTAAGTGCGGACCCTCAAGGCAATCCTCCATTCTCACCCTTTTTCGGAGCCCCATGAATGTTATTGCCAAGCGCTGTTCATGTGTCCTGCATTTTCGAGTTTGGAGCTGTGTTTCATGATTGCCTAAGTGCGGACCCTCAAGGCAATCCTCCATTCTCACCCTTTTTCGGAGCCCCATGAATGTTATTGCCTAGCGTTGTTCATGTGTCCTCCACTTTCGAGTTTGGAGCTGCGTTTCATGATTGCCTAAGTGCGGACCCTCAAGGCAATCCTCCATTCTCACCCTTTTTCGGAGCCCCATGAATGTTATTGCCTAGCGCTGTTCATGTGTCCTCCACTTTCGAGTTTGGAGCTGTGTTTCATGATTGCCAAAGTGCGGACCCTCAAGGCAATCCTCCATTCTCCAACCCTTTTTCGGAGCCCCATGAATCTTATTGCCTAGGGCTGTTCATGTGGCCTCCACTTTCGAGTTTGGAGCTGTGTTTCATGATTGCCTAAGTGCGGACCCTCAAGGCAATCCTCCATTCTCACCCTTTTTCGGAGCCCCATGAATGTTATTGCCTAGCGCTGTTCATGTGTCCTCCACTTTCGAGTTTGGAGCTGTGTTTCATGATTGCCTAAGTGCAGACCCTCAAGGCAATCCTCCATTCTCACCCTTTTTCGGAGCCCCATGAATGTTATTGCCTAGTGCAGTTCATCTGTCCTGCATGTTCGTGTTTGGAGCTGTGTTTCATGATTGCCTAAGTGCGGACCCTCAAGGCAATCCTCCATTCTCACCCTTTTTCGGAGCCCCATGAATGTTATTGCCTAGCGCTGTTAATGTGTCCTGCATTTTCGAGTTTGGAGCTGTGTTTCATGATTGCCTAAGTGCGGACCCTCAAGGCAATCCTCCATTCTCACCCTTTTTCGGAGCCCCATGAATGTTATTGCCTAGGGCTGTTCATGTGTCCTCCACTTTCGAGTTTGGAGCTGTGTTTCATGATTGCCTAAGTGCGGACCCTCAAGGCAATCCTTCATTCTCACCCTTTTTCGGAGCCCCATGAATGTTATTGCCTAGCGCTGTTCATGTGTCCTCCACTTTCGAGTTTGGAGCTGTGTTTCATGATTGCCTAAGTGCGGACCCTCAAGGCAATCCTCCATTCTCCCACCCTTTTTCGGAGCCCCATCAATCTTATTGCCTAGGGCTGTTCATGTGGCCTCCACTTTCGAGTTTGGAGCTGTGTTTCATGATTGCCTAAGTGCAGACCCTCAAGGCAATCCTCCATTCTCACCCTTTTTCGGAGCCCCATGAATGTTATTGCCTAGTGCAGTTCATGTGTCCTGCATGTTCGTGTTTGTAGCTGTGTTTCATGATTGCCTAAGTGCGGACCCTCAAGGCAATCCTCCATTCTCACCCTTTTTCGGAGCCCCATGAATGTTATTGCCTAGCGCTGTTAATGTGTCCTGCATTTTCGAGTTTGGAGCTGTGTTTCATGATTGCCTAAGTGCGGACCCTCAAGGCAATCCTCCATTCTCACCCTTTTTCGGAGCCCCATGAATGTTATTGCCTAGGGCTGTTCATGTGTCCTCCACTTTCGAGTTTGGAGCTGTGTTTCATGATTGCCTAAGTGCGGACCCTCAAGGCAATCCTTCATTCTCACCCTTTTTCGGAGCCCCATGAATGTTATTGCCTAGCGCTGTTCATGTGTCCTCCACTTTCGAGTTTGGAGCTGTGTTTCATGATTGCCTAAGTGCGGACCCTCAAGGCAATCCTCCATTCTCCCACCCTTTTTCGGAGCCCCATCAATCTTATTGCCTAGGGCTGTTCATGTGGCCTCCACTTTCGAGTTTGGAGCTGTGTTTCATGATTGCCTAAGTGCGGACCCTCAAGGCAATCCTCCATTCTCACCCTTTTTCGGAGCCCCATGAATGTTATTGCCAAGCGCTGTTCATGTGTCCTGCATTTTCGAGTTTGGAGCTGTGTTTCATGATTGCCTAAGTGCGGACCCTCAAGGCAATCCTCCATTCTCACCCTTTTTCGGAGCCCCATGAATGTTATTGCCTAGCGTTGTTCATGTGTCCTCCACTTTCGAGTTTGGAGCTGCGTTTCATGATTGCCTAAGTGCGGACCCTCAAGGCAATCCTCCATTCTCACCCTTTTTCGGAGCCCCATGAATGTTATTGCCTAGCGCTGTTCATGTGTCCTCCACTTTCGAGTTTGGAGCTGTGTTTCATGATTGCCTAAGTGCAGACCCTCAAGGCAATCCTCCATTCTCACCCTTTTTCGGAGCCCCATGAATGTTATTGCCTAGTGCAGTTCATGTGTCCTGCATGTTCGTGTTTGGAGCTGTGTCTCATGATTGCCTAAGTGCGGACCCTCAAGGCAATCCTCCAATCTCACCCTTTTTCGGAGCTCCATGAATGTTATTGCCTAGCGCTGTGCATGTGTCCTCCACTTTCGAGTTTGGAGCTGTGTTTCATGATTGCCTAATGCGGACCCTCAAGGCAATCCTCCATTCTCACCCTTTTTCGGAGCCCCATGAATGTTATTGCCTAGGGCTGTTCATGTGTCCTCCACTTTCGAGTTTGGAGCTGTGTTTCATGATTGCCTAAGTGCGGACCCTCAAGGCAATTCTCCATTCTCACCCTTTTTCGGAGACCCATGAATGTTATTGCCTAGCGCTGTTCTTATGTCCTCCACTTTCGAGTTTGGAGCTGTGTTTCATGATTGCCTAAGTGCGGACCCTCAAGGCAATCCTTCATTCTCACCCTTTTTCGGAGCCCCATGAATGTTATTGCCTAGCGCTGTTCATGTGTCCTCCACTTTCGAGTTTGGAGCTGTGTTTCATGATTGCCTAAGTGCGGACCCTCAAGGCAATCCTCCATTCTCCCACCCTTTTTCGGAGCCCCATCAATCTTATTGCCTAGGGCTGTTCATGTGGCCTCCACTTTCGAGTTTGGAGCTGTGTTTCATGATTGCCTAAGTGCGGACCCTCAAGGCAATCCTCCATTCTCACCCTTTTTCGGAGCCCCATGAATGTTATTGCCAAGCGCTGTTCATGTGTCCTGCATTTTCGAGTTTGGAGCTGTGTTTCATGATTGCCTAAGTGCGGACCCTCAAGGCAATCCTCCATTCTCACCCTTTTTCGGAGCCCCATGAATGTTATTGCCTAGCGTTGTTCATGTGTCCTCCACTTTCGAGTTTGGAGCTGCGTTTCATGATTGCCTAAGTGCGGACCCTCAAGGCAATCCTCCATTCTCACCCTTTTTCGGAGCCCCATGAATGTTATTGCCTAGGGCTGTTCATGTGGCCTCCACTTTCGAGTTTGGAGCTGTGTTTCATGATTGCCTAAGTGCGGACCCTCAAGGCAATCCTCCATTCTCACCCTTTTTCGGAGCCCCATGAATGTTATTGCCTAGCGCTGTTCATGTGTCCTCCACTTTCGAGTTTGGAGCTGTGTTTCATGATTGCCTAAGTGCAGACCCTCAAGGCAATCCTCCATTCTCACCCTTTTTCGGAGCCCCATGAATGTTATTGCCTAGTGCAGTTCATGTGTCCTGCATGTTCGTGTTTGGAGCTGTGTCTCATGATTGCCTAAGTGCGGACCCTCAAGGCAATCCTCCAATCTCACCCTTTTTCGGAGCTCCATGAATGTTATTGCCTAGCGCTGTGCATGTGTCCTCCACTTTCGAGTTTGGAGCTGTGTTTCATGATTGCCTAATGCGGACCCTCAAGGCAATCCTCCATTCTCACCCTTTTTCGGAGCCCCATGAATGTTATTGCCTAGGGCTGTTCATGTGTCCTCCACTTTCGAGTTTGGAGCTGTGTTTCATGATTGCCTAAGTGCGGACCCTCAAGGCAATTCTCCATTCTCACCCTTTTTCGGAGACCCATGAATGTTATTGCCTAGCGCTGTTCTTATGTCCTCCACTTTCGAGTTTGGAGCTGTGTTTCATGATTGCCTAAGTGCGGACCCTCAAGGCAATCCTCCATTCTCACCCTTTTTCGGAGCCCCATGAATGTTATTGCCTAGCGCTGTTCATGTGTCCTCCACTTTCGAGTTTGGAGCTGTGTTTCATGATTGCCTAAGTGCGGACCCTCAAGGCAATCCTCCATTCTCCCACCCTTTTTCGGAGCCCCATCAATCTTATTGCCTAGGGCTGTTCATGTGGCCTCCACTTTCGAGTTTGGAGCTGTGTTTCATGATTGCCTAAGTGCGGACCCTCAAGGCAATCCTCCATTCTCACCCTTTTTCGGAGCCCCATGAATGTTATTGCCAAGCGCTGTTCATGTGTCCTGCATTTTCGAGTTTGGAGCTGTGTTTCATGATTGCCTAAGTGCGGACCCTCAAGGCAATCCTCCATTCTCACCCTTTTTCGGAGCCCCATGAATGTTATTGCCTAGCGTTGTTCATGTGTCCTCCACTTTCGAGTTTGGAGCTGCGTTTCATGATTGCCTAAGTGCGGACCCTCAAGGCAATCCTCCATTCTCACCCTTTTTCGGAGCCCCATGAATGTTATTGCCTAGGGCTGTTCATGTGGCCTCCACTTTCGAGTTTGGAGCTGTGTTTCATGATTGCCTAAGTGCGGACCCTCAAGGCAATCCTCCATTCTCACCCTTTTTCGGAGCCCCATGAATGTTATTGCCTAGCGCTGTTCATGTGTCCTCCACTTTCGAGTTTGGAGCTGTGTTTCATGATTGCCTAAGTGCAGACCCTCAAGGCAATCCTCCATTCTCACCCTTTTTCGGAGCCCCATGAATGTTATTGCCTAGTGCAGTTCATGTGTCCTGCATGTTCGTGTTTGGAGCTGTGTCTCATGATTGCCTAAGTGCGGACCCTCAAGGCAATCCTCCAATCTCACCCTTTTTCGGAGCTCCATGAATGTTATTGCCTAGCGCTGTGCATGTGTCCTCCACTTTCGAGTTTGGAGCTGTGTTTCATGATTGCCTAATGCGGACCCTCAAGGCAATCCTCCATTCTCACCCTTTTTCGGAGCCCCACGAATGTTATTGCCTAGGGCTGTTCATGTGTCCTCCACTTTCGAGTTTGGAGCTGTGTTTCATGATTGCCTAAGTGCGGACCCTCAAGGCAATTCTCCATTCTCACCCTTTTTCGGAGACCCATGAATGTTATTGCCTAGCGCTGTTCTTATGTCCTCCACTTTCGAGTTTGGAGCTGTGTTTCATGATTGCCTAAGTGCGGACCCTCAAGGCAATCCTCCATTCTCACCCTTTTTCGGAGCCCCATGAATGTTATTGCCTAGGGCTGTTCATGTGGCCTCCACTTTCGAGTTTGGAGCTGTGTTTCATGATTGCCTAAGTGCGGACCCTCAAGGCAATCCTACATTCTCACCCTTTTTCGGAGCCCCATGAATGTTATTGCCAAGCGCTGTTCATGTGTCCTGCATTTTCGAGTTTGGAGTTGTGTTTCATGATTGCCTAAGTGCGGACCCTCAAGGCAATCCTCCATTCTCACCCTTTTTCGGAGCCCCATGAATGTTATTGCCTAGGGCTGTTTATGTGTCCTCCACTTTCGAGTTTGGAGCTGTGTTTCATGATTGCCTAAGTGCGGACCCTCAAGGCAATCCTCCATTCTCACCCTTTTTCGGAGCCCCATGAATGTTATTGCCAAGCGCTGTTCATGTGTCCTGCATTTTCGAGTTTGGAGTTGTGTTTCATGATTGCCTAAGTGCGGACCCTCAAGGCAATCCTCCATTCTCACCCTTTTTCGGAGCCCCATGAATGTTATTGCCTAGCGCTGTTCACGTGTCCTCCACTTTCGAGTTTGGAGCTGTGCTTCATGATTGCCTTAGTGCGGACCCTCAAGGCAATCCTCCATTCTCACCCTTTTTCGGAGCCCCATGAATGTTATTGCCTAGGGCTGTTCATGTGGCCTCCACTTTCGAGTTTGGAGCTGTGTTTCATGATTTCCTAAGTGCGGACCCTCAAGGCAATCCTACATTCTCACCCTTTTTCGGAGCCCCATGAATGTTATTGCCAAGCGCTGTTCATGTGTCCTGCATTTTCGAGTTTGGAGTTGTGTTTCATGATTGCCTAAGTGCGGACCCTCAAGGCAATCCTCCATTCTCACCCTTTTTCGGAGCCCCATGAATGTTATTGCCTAGGGCTGTTTATGTGTCCTCCACTTTCGAGTTTGGAGTTGTGTTTCATGATTGCCTAAGTGCGGACCCTCAAGGCAATCCTCCATTCTCACCCTTTTTCGGAGCCCCATGAATGTTATTGCCAAGCGCTGTTCATGTGTCCTGCATTTTCGAGTTTGGAGTTGTGTTTCATGATTGCCTAAGTGCGGACCCTCAAGGCAATCCTCCATTCTCACCCTTTTTCGGAGCCCCATGAATGTTATTGCCTAGCGCTGTTCACGTGTCCTCCACTTTCGAGTTTGGAGCTGTGTTTCATGATTGCCTAAGTGCGGACCCTCAAGGCAATCCTCCATTCTCACCCTTTTTCGGAGCCCCATGAATGTTATTGCCTAGGGCTGTTCATGTGGCCTCCACTTTCGAGTTTGGAGCTGTGTTTCATGATTGCCTAAGTGCGGACCCTCAAGGCAATCCTACATTCTCACCCTTTTTCGGAGCCCCATGAATGTTATTGCCAAGCGCTGTTCATGTGTCCTGCATTTTCGAGTTTGGAGTTGTGTTTCATGATTGCCTAAGTGCGGACCCTCAAGGCAATCCTCCATTCTCACCCTTTTTCGGAGCCCCATGAATGTTATTGCCTAGGGCTGTTTATGTGTCCTCCACTTTCGAGTTTGGAGCTGTGTTTCATGATTGCCTAAGTGCGGACCCTCAAGGCAATCCTCCATTCTCACCCTTTTTCGGAGCCCCATGAATGTTATTGCCTAGCGCTGTTCATGTGTCCTCCACTTTCGAGTTTGGAGCTGTGTTTCATGATTGCCTAAGTGCGGACCCTCAAGGCAATCCTACATTCTCACCCTTTTTCGGAGCCCCATGAATGTTATTGCCAAGCGCTGTTCATGTGTCCTGCATTTTCGAGTTTGGAGTTGTGTTTCATGATTGCCTAAGTGCGGACCCTCAAGGCAATCCTCCATTCTCACCCTTTTTCGGAGCCCCATGAATGTTATTGCCTAGGGCTGTTTATGTGTCCTCCACTTTCGAGTTTGGAGCTGTGTTTCATGATTGCCTAAGTGCGGACCCTCAAGGCAATCCTCCATTCTCACCCTTTTTCGGAGCCCCATGAATGTTATTGCCTAGCGCTGTTCATGTGTCCTCCACTTTCGAGTTTGGAGCTGTGTTTCATGATTGCCTAAGTGCAGACCCTCAAGGCAATCCTCCATTCTCACCCTTTTTCGGAGCCCCATGAATGTTATTGCCTAGTGCAGTTCATGTGTCCTGCATGTTCGTGTTTGGAGCTGTGTCTCATGATTGCCTAAGTGCGGACCCTCAAGGCAATCCTCCAATCTCACCCTTTTTCGGAGCTCCATGAATGTTATTGCCTAGCGCTGTGCATGTGTCCTCCACTTTCGAGTTTGGAGCTGTGTTTCATGATTGCCTAAGTGCGGACCCTCAAGGCAATCCTCCAATCTCACCCTTTTTCGGAGCTCCATGAATGTTATTGCCTAGCGCTGTGCATGTGTCCTCCACTTTCGAGTTTGGAGCTGTGTTTCATGATTGTCTAAGTGCGGACCCTCAAGGCAATCCTCCATTCTCACCCTTTTTCGGAGCCCCATGAATGTTATTGCCTAGGGCTGTTCATGTGTCCTCCACTTTCGAGTTTGGAGTTGTGTTTCATGATTGCCTAAGTGCGGACCCTCAAGGCAATCCTCCATTCTCACCCTTTTTCGGAGCCCCATGAATGTTATTGCCTAGGGCTGTTTATGTGTCCTCCACTTTCGAGTTTGGAGCTGTGTTTCATGATTGCCTAAGTGCGGACCCTCAAGGCAATCCTCCATTCTCACCCTTTTTCGGAGCCCCATGAATGTTATTGCCAAGCGCTGTTCATGTGTCCTGCATTTTCGAGTTTGGAGTTGTGTTTCATGATTGCCTAAGTGCGGACCCTCAAGGCAATCCTCCATTCTCACCCTTTTTCGGAGCCCCATGAATGTTATTGCCTAGCGCTGTTCACGTGTCCTCCACTTTCGAGTTTGGAGCTGTGTTTCATGATTGCCTAAGTGCGGACCCTCAAGGCAATCCTCCATTCTCACCCTTTTTCGGAGCCCCATGAATGTTATTGCCTAGGGCTGTTCATGTGGCCTCCACTTTCGAGTTTGGAGCTGTGTTTCATGATTGCCTAAGTGCGGACCCTCAAGGCAATCCTACATTCTCACCCTTTTTCGGAGCCCCATGAATGTTATTGCCAAGCGCTGTTCATGTGTCCTGCATTTTCGAGTTTGGAGTTGTGTTTCATGATTGCCTAAGTGCGGACCCTCAAGGCAATCCTCCATTCTCACCCTTTTTTGGAGCCCCATGAATGTTATTGCCTAGGGCTGTTTATGTGTCCTCCACTTTCGAGTTTGGAGTTGTGTTTCATGATTGCCTAAGTGCGGACCCTCAAGGCAATCCTCCATTCTCACCCTTTTTCGGAGCCCCATGAATGTTATTGCCAAGCGCTGTTCATGTGTCCTGCATTTTCGAGTTTGGAGTTGTGTTTCATGATTGCCTAAGTGCGGACCCTCAAGGCAATCCTCCATTCTCACCCTTTTTCGGAGCCCCATGAATGTTATTGCCTAGCGCTGTTCACGTGTCCTCCACTTTCGAGTTTGGAGCTGTGTTTCATGATTGCCTAAGTGCGGACCCTCAAGGCAATCCTCCATTCTCACCCTTTTTCGGAGCCCCATGAATGTTATTGCCTAGGGCTGTTCATGTGGCCTCCACTTTTGAGTTTGGAGCTGTGTTTCATGATTGCCTAAGTGCGGACCCTCAAGGCAATCCTACATTCTCACCCTTTTTCGGAGCCCCATGAATGTTATTGCCAAGCGCTGTTCATGTGTCCTGCATTTTCGAGTTTGGAGTTGTGTTTCATGATTGCCTAAGTGCGGACCCTCAAGGCAATCCTCCATTCTCACCCTTTTTCGGAGCCCCATGAATGTTATTGCCTAGCGCTGTTCATGTGTCCTCCACTTTCGAGTTTGGAGCTGTGTTTCATGATTGCCTAAGTGCAGACCCTCAAGGCAATCCTCCATTCTCACCCTTTTTCGGAGCCCCATGAATGTTATTGCCTAGTGCAGTTCATGTGTCCTGCATGTTCGTGTTTGGAGCTGTGTCTCATGATTGCCTAAGTGCGGACCCTCAAGGCAATCCTCCAATCTCACCCTTTTTCGGAGCTCCATGAATGTTATTGCCTAGCGCTGTGCATGTGTCCTCCACTTTCGAGTTTGGAGCTGTGTTTCATGATTGCCTAAGTGCGGACCCTCAAGGCAATCCTCCATTCTCACCCTTTTTCGGAGCCCCATGAATGTTATTGCCTAGGGCTGTTCATGTGTCCTCCACTTTCAAGTTTGGAGCTGTGTTTCATGATTGCCTAAGTGCGGACCCTCAAGGCAATTCTCCATTCTCACCCTTTTTCGGAGACCCATGAATGTTATTGCGTAGCGCTGTTCTTATGTCCTCCACTTTCGAGTTTGGAGCTGTGTTTCATGATTGCCTAAGTGCGGACCCTCAAGGCAATCCTCCATTCTCACCCTTTTTCGGAGCCCCATGAATGTTATTGCCTAGGGCTGTTCATGTGGCCTCCACTTTCGAGTTTGGAGCTGTGTTTCATGATTGCCTAAGTGCGGACCCTCAAGGCAATCCTACATTCTCACCCTTTTTCGGAGCCCCATGAATGTTATTGCCAAGCGCTGTTCATGTGTCCTGCATTTTCGAGTTTGGAGTTGTGTTTCATGATTGCCTAAGTGCGGACCCTCAAGGCAATTCTCCATTCTCACCCTTTTTCGGAGACCCATGAATGTTATTGCCTAGCGCTTTTCTTATGTCCTCCACTTTCGAGTTTGGAGCTGTGTTTCATGATTGCCTAAGTGCGGACCCTCAAGGCAATCCTCCATTCTCACCCTTTTTCGGAGCCCCATGAATGTTATTGCCTAGGGCTGTTCATGTGGCCTCCACTTTCGAGTTTGGAGCTGTGTTTCATGATTGCCTAAGTGCGGACCCTCAAGGCAATCCTACATTCTCACCCTTTTTCGGAGCCCCATGAATGTTATTGCCTAGTGCAGTTCATGTGTCCTGCATGTTCGTGTTTGGAGCTGTGTCTCATGATTGCCTAAGTGCGGACCCTCAAGGCAATCCTCCAATCTCACCCTTTTTCGGAGCTCCATGAATGTTATTGCCTAGCGCTGTGCATGTGTCCTCCACTTTCGAGTTTGGAGCTGTGTTTCATGATTGTCTAAGTGCGGACCCTCAAGGCAATCCTCCATTCTCACCCTTTTTCGGAGCCCCATGAATGTTATTGCCTAGGGCTGTTCATGTGTCCTCCACTTTCGAGTTTGGAGCTGTGTTTCATGATTGCCTAAGTGCGGACCCTCAAGGCAATCCTCCATTCTCACCCTTTTTCGGAGCCCCATGAATGTTATTGCGTAGGGCTGTTCATGTGGCCTCCACTTTCGAGTTTGGAGCTGTGTTTCATGATTGCCTAAGTGCGGACCCTCAAGGCAATCCTACATTCTCACCCTTTTTCGGAGCCCCATGAATGTTATTGCCTAGTGCAGTTCATGTGTCCTGCATGTTCGTGTTTGGAGCTGTGTCTCATGATTGCCTAAGTGCGGACCCTCAAGGCAATCCTCCAATCTCACCCTTTTTCGGAGCTCCATGAATTTTATTGCCTAGCGCTGTGCATGTGTCCTCCACTTTCGAGTTTGGAGCTGTGTTTCATGATTGCCTAAGTGCGGACCCTCAAGGCAATCCTCCATTCTCACCCTTTTTCGGAGCCCCATGAATGTTATTGCCTAGGGCTGTTCATGTGTCCTCCACTTTCGAGTTTGGAGCTGTGTTTCATGATTGCCTAAGTGCGGACCCTCAAGGCAATTCTCCATTCTCACCCTTTTTCGGAGACCCATGAATGTTATTGCCTAGCGCTGTTCTTATGTCCTCCACTTTCGAGTTTGGAGCTGTGTTTCATGATTGCCTAAGTGCGGACCCTCAAGGCAATCCTCCATTCTCACCCTTTTTCGGAGCCCCATGAATGTTATTGCCTAGGGCTGTTCATGTGGCCTCCACTTTCGAGTTTGGAGCTGTGTTTCATGATTGCCTAAGTGCGGACCCTCAAGGCAATCCTCCATTCTCACCCTTTTTCGGAGCCCCATGAATGTTATTGCCAAGCGCTGTTCATGTGTCCTGCATTTTCGAGTTTGGAGTTGTGTTTCATGATTGCCTAAGTGCGGACCCTCAAGGCAATCCTCCATTCTCACCCTTTTTCGGAGCCCCATGAATGTTATTGCCTAGCGCTATTCACGTGTCCTCCACTTTCGAGTTTGGAGCTGTGTTTCATGATTGCCTAAGTGCGGACCCTCAAGGCAATCCTCCATTCTCACCCTTTTTCGAAGCCCCATGAATGTTATTGCCTAGGGCTGTTCATGTGGCCTCCACTTTCGAGTTTGGAGCTGTGTTTCATGATTGCCTAAGTGCGGACCCTCAAGGCAATCCTACATTCTCACCCTTTTTCGGAGCCCCATGAATGTTATTGCCAAGCGCTGTTCATGTGTCCTGCATTTTCGAGTTTGGAGTTGTGTTTCATGATTGCCTAAGTGCGGACCCTCAAGGCAATCCTCCATTCTCACCCTTTTTCGGAGCCCCATGAATGTTATTGCCTAGGGCTGTTTATGTGTCCTCCACTTTCGAGTTTGGAGTTGTGTTTCATGATTGCCTAAGTGCGGACCCTCAAGGCAATCCTCCATTCTCACCCTTTTTCGGAGCCCCATGAATGTTATTGCCAAGCGCTGTTCATGTGTCCTGCATTTTCGAGTTTGGAGTTGTGTTTCATGATTGCCTAAGTGCGGACCCTCAAGGCAATCCTCCATTCTCACCCTTTTTCGGAGCCCCATGAATGTTATTGCCTAGCGCTGTTCACGTGTCCTCCACTTTCGAGTTTGGAGCTGTGTTTCATGATTGCCTAAGTGCGGACCCTCAAGGCAATCCTCCATTCTCACCCTTTTTCGGAGCCCAATGAATGTTATTTCCTAGGGCTGTTCATGTGTCCTCCACTTTCGAGTTTGGAGCTGTGTTTCATGATTGCCTAAGTGCGGACCCTCAAGGGAATCCTCCATTGTCACCCTTTTTCGGAGCCCCATGAATGTTATTGCCTAGCGCTGTTCATGGGTCCTGCATTTTCGAGTTTGGAGCTGTGTTTCATGATTGTCTAAGTGCGGACCCTCAAGGCAATCCTCCATTCTCACCCTTTTTCGGAGCCCCATGAATGTTATTACCTAGCGCTGTTCATGTGTCCTCCACTTTCGAGTTTGGAGCTGTGTTTCATGATTGCCTAAGTGCGGACCCTCAAGGCAATCCTCCATTCTCACCCTTTTTCGGAGCCCCATGAATGTTATTGCCTAGGGCTATTCATGTGTCATCCACTTTCGAGTTTGGAGCTGTGTTTCATGATTGCCTAAGTGCGGACCCTCAAGGCAATCCTCCATTCTCACCCTTTTTCGAAGCTCCATGAAGGTTATTGCCTAGCGCTGTGCATGTGTCCTCCACTTTTGAGTTTGGAGCTGTGTTTCATGATTGCCTAAGTGCGGACCCTCAAGGCAATCCTCCATTCTCCCCCTTTTTTTGGAGCTCCATGAATTGCGTTTTCGTTCATGTATCCTCCACTTTCGAGTTTGGAGCTGTGTTTCATGATTGCCTAAGTGCGGACCCTCAAGGAAATCCTCCATTCTCCACCTTTTTTCGGAGCCCCATGAATGTCATTGCCTAGCGCTGTTCATGTGTCCTCCATTATCAAGCGCGAAGCCTCTGATGACTGGGAAACACGTTCTTCTGTTGTTTTCCGGTTCGGTTCCTTTGCCAAATATGTGTATATGTGTATATGTATATTATATTCGTTGTTCTTGTTGTTGTTTGTATTTTGTTTTGTGCAGAAGAAAAGAAGAAGGAGTAGAGACGAGAGTCGTCATCATGGAAAGGGCAGGACGGACGAAATCAGTGTCCTATATTTGCTTTCCTCCTATCTCCGATGAGAGGTAAGTAAAGAGGGGCAACTGTCATACCCTAATTTCGTCCGGGGATTATTATTTGATGATATACAACCATTGATTGGCCGCTTCGAGATACTTGGCGCCCTTTGTTGCACAATATGTGAAGTCCCGAGACGTGCCGAGAATCAAAAGGAAGCAGGCTTACGCGATTCGTGAAAATTCCGTAATGTGACGGAAATCGAAAAGAGGTGTTTTGCTCAATCCGTGAGTTTCCGTAACTTCTTCGAAAGCTAAAAAAAGAGTAAATACATAATCCGTAAGGATTCGTAACCTTGCGGAAGGGAAATAAGTATCGTTACGAAATTCGTAAAGTTTCGTAACGTTACGGAAAAAGAATTACCAAAAAATAGAAGGGGGTGCATTTAGTAAAAAGGGGGGTACAAATAGCAATCTGGCCCACTTGGGCCTTCCAGATCCTTCCTCCAGAAGGTTGTTTCTTCTGGAGGAAGCAACCTTGCTCGCTTGGGCGAGCTGAGCTCGCGTAGGCGAGCTGGGTGGCAAGCTCCTCCCCTATTTTGCTATAAATAGGGGGAGGAGTGAAGAAGAAAAGGGTTTAGCCTTCTTGGCACTTCTCTCTCTCTCGAAATTTCTGAGGAAAATTATTTCCGTGAAGAAAATCCAAGCCGAGGCGCTTCCGTAACGTTTCTGTAACGTTTCCGTGAGTAATTACGCGAAGATTCTCGACCGTTCTTCAACATTCATCGTTCGTTCTTCGTTTTCTTCAGTCTTCAACGGGTAAGTACCTCAAACCGAGCTTTTCAATTCATTCTATGTACCCATGGTGGTCCACATTTTGTTTCATGTATTTGTATTCTCGTTTTCATTTGCTTTTTATACCCCTTTTTGACGTGCTTAAGCCATTTATTTAAGTCATTTCTCGCTTAATCTAAAAATAAAATAAATTTCCACCGATCGTTTGAATTGTATCATCCGTTAATTTCGGTTAAAATGAATTCCGACCGTTCGGTCGTGCCGTAACCACGTTGGAAATCAAAAAAGAGGTAAAATAATGATATAATAATAAAAAAATACCTTTTAGTAAAGTAAAGCGAAAAATCAATCGGACGTTTTCTCTTTGGGATTTCTCATTCTTAATTGAATTGACTAATAACTAAAGTGAAATTAAGGCTAAAATCAAACTCGCCTAGTCAAGCTCGTCCACAAAAATAGGTTTTTGAAAGTTTATCATTTCAGTTTCTTACTAAGTAAAATGAATCATTTTTTAAGGTCCAACGCCTTAAAATGATCACCCTTCAAGTAAAAAGAATCAATTGATTCACGCATAAGAAAGAACTACGTAGGTCTGATTTCCTCTTCGATGGAGGGTACGTAGGAGCAAGAGCCCCGCTTTTGTCAACCTCAAAAAATAAAAAGAAATAAAGTTAAGGTAACACAATTTCCACAATTCTAAAAAATAGGCTGTTGTCCTTTGAGACAAACGTGAGAGGTGCTAATACCTTCCTCAAGCGTAAATACAACTCCCGAACTTAGAATTTTTCATTTTAACCGGTTTCCTTCGGTTTTCCCGACGTTTTCCACAAATAAACGTTGGTGGTGACTCCGCGCATCTTTCCTCCTTTGGAAAGCGCACCCATGAGCCTCGCCTTCGCTCGCCTGCAAAAGGGCACGTTGCGACAACATGGCTCAATTGATTTCTGATGTCATCTATTATTTGTAGGGATCGCGCCCACAAGACGCCCAGTGGACCCGGAGAAGTCCAACAGGGCCCTGGGGTTTCCAGCTCTGGTTACGGGCCTCTGTCAGTCCTACAGGGTGCCCGTTCCCCCCGGCTAGGTCACATCATCAGGACATAGGTAAGTATGCACATCGCTCAA
Organism: Glycine soja; assembly: GCF_004193775.1. NCBI lineage: Eukaryota > Viridiplantae > Streptophyta > Magnoliopsida > Fabales > Fabaceae > Glycine > Glycine soja. The sequence goes on from NW_021143633.1 coordinate 39,483, forward strand.
CTGATTTCTGATGTCATCTATTGTTTGCAGGGATCGCGCCCGCAAGATACCCAGTGGACCCGAAGAAGTCCAACAGGGTCTTGGAGTTGCCAAGCTCTAATTACGGGCCTCTGTCAGTTCTATGGAGTGCCTGTCACCCCCAGCAAGGTCATCAGGCCCCCTACTAATCGAGCTTTCATCAAGAAGTACTGCGTCCTCAGGCAGGCGCAGGGTGAAACACCACAACAGCCTGGGGATGGCCGGCAGCGGGCAACAGACGTACCGCCATCACCTCTAGAGTTCACCTCAGCTCATCCACAAAAAGGTTAGAGCGTTGCTTACGACCCATGGCCGACCAATAGGCAACCAAGTCCAAAGCCAAAAGTATGCAAAGTGCTAGGTTCGTGACCGACAAGCCATCAGGCGTCCAGCTCAAGACGTTAAAGAAGCGCTACTAGGAGGCAACCTAGTACCTTTTAAATCTCTGCTTGTTATTTGATCACCTTTGTTTCTCAAGTCATAGCAGGACACACCTAGTTGCTCATGATCCTAGGAATTTAAATAAAACAAGCACAAGCTCGGAAGGTAGTCATACCTCACAAAATATATATGTATGTTTAGGTAGAAAGATACCTTGGATATGCATGTATGTAGGAAAAATACTTCACAAAATATATATATGTATGTTTAGGTAGCAAGATACCTTGGATATGCATGTATATAGCAAAAATATCTCACAAAACATATATATGTATGTTTAGGTAGCAAGATACCTTGGACACGCATGTATATAGCAAAATACCTCACAAAAATATACGTATGTTTAGGTAGCAAAATATCTCATGGAAAAAAAGGAGCAAAAAGAGAGCGAGCAAGAAAAGAATAAGATGGAAGAAAAATATAGAAAATAAAAAATAGTAATAAAAAGTTGTCTAGCTAAAAAACAACATGCTTGTGAAAAGAGATAATTTCCAACTTTTCTTTGAAAGATTTTACTGATCTTAACCAATTTTTGAAAAAAATGTGTGTACACATTTGAAGGGTAAATGCTGTGAAAAGTTTTTCGAACACCCAAGATAGACTCGGATGAATGCACAAATTGATAGAAGAACATATTTTGGAAATACTGGGTTGACTTAAAATAGGGAAAATGAATCCTGAGCCCTAGTGTCACATGACCATAAAAACTTGATGCTTGAGTGTCCACATGGGTGCATGCATGACCAGTTTTGCATAAAATTTCCTAATCATCTTTGTTGCATGTGTATCATGGAAATAATGTGGGACGTCCCCTTTATCCCCGAACCGCTGGCCAAACCCTGACATATATCGTGACCAGCCGTTCTACAAGCCTTGAGCCAAAATCCCAACTTATCATAAACCTTGACCCGGGGTGAGAATGTCAATCCTTGCCCTCGGAAGAAAACACAAAGAGAAGGAAAATTCCCAATCCAAGAAAGGGAGAAGACACAAAGAAAAAAAAAAGAAAAATTCCCAATCAAAGAGTGGGAGAAAGCAAAAAAGGAAAGAAAATTCCCGATCAAGGATCGGAAGAAAACAGAAGAAACATCCAGAAAGGTCTTTGGACCAGACAATATCTGAACAGTACAGAATTGTCACCAAGAAAAAGGAAACCACGACCTAAAGTGGTCCTCTCCCTTTGATTGCCAACAAAAACACACAAAGCCAAATTCCCCACCTAAAATCCATTCCCAAAATATGTCCTATTGATCCATGATCACGCATGTAATCTTTGATTTTATAGGAAATGATTTGCAAAATCAAGTCATGACATATCTATGGTTCGGAATTAGGATAAAACACTTACCTGTGTGAGATTAATACACTTTGAGTGATTTTCTCCTATCTTTGTTGGACCCAGTGTTTCCTCTAAATGGTCATTTAGAAATGAAATGCTAACATCCAAAATCTCATTTACGGTTATGAGAAAATTTCATTAGCATACTCTCCTTCCCCAATAGACACATTGTTTTTCATACAAAAAGCATATGTTGCTCTGATCAGTTGGAAGTTTTGTCTCTTTACTAAAGCATGTTCGCATTTTGGTGAAGAAAACACCGAGACTATTTTTAGTCTCACAGTTATCAAGAACTACGTAGGTCTGAGTTCCTCATCACAAATTGAGGATACGTAGGAGCAAAAGCCCTGCTTTTGTCGACCACCCCACTTTTTGTTACCATGACCCAAGGGTCTGGTGGCATGCGGAGCCACATGACCGTGGGATCCCCAAATTTGTATGTTCCATCATTTATCATTTGTATGCTATCTTTTGTTTAATTGAGGGACTAACGTTTGTTTTGTTTTGACTGACTTTTGTTTTGTACATACATATCATTTGAGTTGTTACGTCAGTACTTGTTTCGTTGTTGTCAATAGTGTTTGTAGAAATTCTGGAATCGCTTAGAATTTTTCATTTAGGAACGTTGTCCTAAAAATAAAATGAACCAAAATCATGATAAAAAAAGAGAGAAGTGTAGTGAATAAAATGTCTGCGTATATAAAGAAAAAGGAAAATGTGCATAGAAGGGTTTTTATAAAAAATACGTATAGAGGGATTCTTGTGTGTGTGAACGAGTATATATAAAAAAACTTTTGTATGAACCATAAGTGTGCGTTGGAGAAAAACGAAAAAGATCTTTGAATGTAAATAGGGTTTGACTGTGTGACGTGAAGAGAGAGAGTTCCAATGCATATAGAGAAAGAGTTTGTTATGTACAAGAGTGTAGATATACAAAGAAAATTTCTTCATAGAGGACCATAGGTGTATAATTTTGTGAATATATAAAAATGAAACAAAAAGGAAAAAGAAAGAAAAATCGCGAAGGTCGACATGTTATAGTTAAGAAGTATAAATCATTCGTAAAGAGAAAACGTATCTTCTGGAAACAAGGGACTGACGCTAAGAGTTTATTTTCCGGAATAACCGAGATAAGAATGGATGAACTCATTAAACTGATGAAAGAACATAACTTGGAAACGTTGGGTCTGTTTGTGTAAATTCCCAACCGTAGTATCACAATGCCATAAACAGGATGCTTGAGTGCCCACCTGGTTGTAGCCATGACTAATTTTGCACGTTGTTTTCAAATCATCATTGTCACGCGTGCCTTATGGAATAATATGGAAGTTCGGCCCGAAATCGACACCTTGACACCCAAATTTGTTTCGCCCCAGATATTAAGATTGGGTTCCCACGATAAAAGACCCCATTGAAACACAACCTTAGACTTTTTGAACCTTGGCCTGTAAAAAAGAATCCTCATTCCTTCCCCGAAGCGAAGGACAGCGGAATCTCCTCAAGGGAGAGCGAATAGAATGCTAAAACCCGATTTCCCAAAGAAAGGGATGGGGAAGGAGAAGTGAAAAGAAAGAAAAGGAAGAAATGGAAAGAAAGAAAAAGATAAGATAAAAATAAAGAAAAGAACAAAAGAAAGAAAAGGAAGGATTCCCGATCAAAGATCGAAAGGAAGTGAAAAGGGAAAAGAAGCAATTCTCGATCAATGAAAGAAAGAGGACAGGAATTCTTCAAGCCAGATAAATTTTCGGCAAGGTAGGTGACTGTCGGCAAAGGAAAACCCATTTTTGGTGATTCTTCCTTTCAGATTGCCACTCAAAATCATTCTCGACTGGCGATATCCCACCCCACATGAACAAAGAGGAAAAGACCGAAACATCCAGTTTCCTCTCCAAAAACACTACTACCCTCGAGAAAATCCTATTGGTCCATGATCGTACGTTTGATCTTTGATTCGATAGGAAGTCGTGTGCAAAATAAAGTCATGGTGCAGTTATGGTTTGGGAATAGGATAAAACACTTGCCTGTGAGTTTTATACACTATGAGTGATTTATTTTCAGCTTAGCCCGATGTTTCCCCTACATGTTCATTTAAAAGCTAAAAGTTGACATCCTGCCCTTCATTCTCGGTTACAAGGAAGATTATCCTTAGCACAAGTATATTGTTTCTCTAAGATATGGTGCTCTCGCGAATGATTTATTTTTCTTTGCAAAAAGCATGTTTGCCTTTAGGTGGGAAAACCCGGTGGACCGTTCGGTCTTGCCAACAAACCACTTTTTTCAGAGCCCCATGAATGTCATTGCCTAGCGCTGTTCATGTGTCCTCCACCTTCGAGTTTGGAGCTATGCTTCATGATTGCCTAAGTGTGGACCCTCAAGTGCAATCCTCCATTCTCCACTTTTTTCGGAGCCCCATGAATGTCATTGCCTAGCGCTGTTCATGTGTCCTCCACCTTCGAGTCTGGAGCCCCGCGAATGTCATTGCCTAGCGCTGTTCGCCAAATCTCCATTCTCCACTTTTTTTGGAGCCCCATGAATGTCATTGCCTAGCGCTGTTCATGTGTTCTCCACCTTCGAGTTTGGAGCTATGCTTCATGATTGCCTAAGTGTGGACCCTCAAGTGCAATCCTCCATTCTCCATTTTTATTCGGAGCCCCATGAATGTCATTGCCTAGCGCTGTTCATGTGTCCTCCACCTTCGAGTTTGGAGCTATGCTTCATGATTGCCTAACTGTGGACCCTCTAGTGCAATCCTCCATTCTCCACTTTTTTCGGAGCCCACGAATGTCATTGCCTAGCGCTGTTCATGTGTCCTCCACCTTCGAGTCTAGAGCCCCGCGAATGTCATTGCCTAGCGCTGTTCGCCAATTCTCCATTCTCCACTTTTATTCGGAGCCCCATGAATGTCATTGCCTAGCGCTGTTCATGTGTCCTCCGTCATCGAGCATGGAGCCTCTGTTGACTGGGAAATATGTTTTTCTTTTATTTTCCGGATCGGTTCCTTCGCCAAATATGTGTATATGTGTATATGTATATTATATTCGTTGTTCTTGTTGTTGTTTGTATTTTGTTTTGGGTTGTACAGCAAAAAAAGAAGGAGTAGAGACGAGAATCGTCATCACGGAGAGGGCAGGACGGACGAAATCAGTGTCTTATCTTTGCTTTCCTCTTATCTCCGATGAGAGGTAAGTAAAGAGCGGCAACTGTCATACCCTAATTTCGTCCGGGGATTATTATTTGATGATATACAACCTTTGATTGGCCGCTTCGAGATACTTGGCACCCTTTGTTGCATAATATGTGAAGTCCCGGGACGTGCCGAAAATCAAAAGGAAGCAGGCTTACGCGATCCGTGAAATTCCGTAATGTGGCGGAAACCAAAAGGAGGTGTTGTTATGCAATCCGTGAGTTTCCGTAACTTCTTTGAAAGCTAAAAAAGAGTAAATACATGATCCGTAAGGATCCGTAACCTTACGGAAAGAAAATAAGTATTGTTACGAAATTCGTAAAGTTTCATAACGTTACGGAAAAAGAATCACCAAAAAAGGTAAAGGGGGGGTGAACTTATCAAGATAGGGGTGTAAATAGAAATTCAAATCTAGGCCCTTCCGGAACATATTGGAAGTTGGGTTGCTTAAGGAGGCAAGCTCGTCCACGTTTTTGAAAAATGGTTTCTGGGGCTTCCACGGCTTCCGTAATACTTCCGTAAAATTTCCGAAAACCTTGGGTAAGCATATTCCACTTAACATTGGTGAAAGGGAAGAGAAAAAAGTTGAAAATCAAATTCGAAAACACTTCCGTAAGGCATCCCTAACTTTTCCGTAAAATACGAAAAGGGGGGTGAACTTAGTAATTCGGGTGCGCTTAGAAATCTTCTTCATTAAGTCTCTGCGGCAAGCACCTCCTTTTTTTTTCTATAAATAGGGGAGGGGGAGCTGTTTCAAAATGTTCAAGACCCCTTTGGCTATGCATTTCGGCTATTTTGGGCAAAAAACACGTTTTCGTGAAGAAAAATCGAGTCTAAGTGCTTCCGTAATGCTTCTGTAAGCGATTCTGTGGAAATTCTTCGTCGTTCTTCGTCGTTCTTCACCGTTCTTCATCCGTTCTTCGTTCTTCAACGGGTAAGTTTTCGAATCCGAGACTTTCAATTCATTTCTTGTTTTGTGTACTTTCACTTTAATTTCGTTTACTTTCAGTTTTCTTTTCTTCCGTTTTTAACGTGCTTTAACCGTTTATTTAAGTCGTTTTCTCGCCTAATCTAAAAATAAAATAAATTTCCACTGATCATTTGAATTGTATCATCCGTTAATTTCGGTTAAAATGAATTCCGACCGTTCGGTCATGCCGTAACCACGTTGGAAATCAAAAAAGAGGTAAAATAATAATATAATAAAAACTTCGTACCCCATTGCCCAGAGGCTCTTCGCTATGCGAAGGTATGGGGGAGGGATATTGTACGCAGCCTTGCCCTTGCATATGCAAAGAGGCTGTTTCCGGATTCGAACCCATGACCAACAAGTCACCAAGGCACAACTTTACCGCTGCACCAGGGCTCGCCCTCTAAAATAACTTCGTACCCCATTGCCCAGAGGCTCTTCGCTATGCGAAGGTATGGGGGAGGGATATTGTACGCAGCCTTACCCTTGCATATGCAAAGAGGCTGTTTCCGGATTCGAACCCATGACCAACAAGTCACCAAGGCACAACTTTACCGCTGCACCAGGGCTCGCCCTCTAAAATAATAATATAATAATCCAACAAATACCTTTTAGTAAAATGAAGCAAAAAAATCAATCGGACGTTTTCTCTTTGGGATTTTTCATTCTTAATCGAATTGACTAATAACTAAAGTGAAACTAAGGCTAAAATCAACTCGCCTAGTCAAGCTCGTCCACAAAAAAGTCACTAAAAAAGGGTTTGAAAGTTTATCATCTCAGTTTTCCTTATCAAGTAAATGGATCATTTTTTAAGGTCCAACACCTTTAAATGATCACCTTTCAAGTAAAAAGAATCACTTGATTCACGCATAAAAAGAACTACGTAGGTCTGATTTCCTCTTTGATGGAGGGTACGTAGGAGCAAGAGCCCCGCTTTTGTCGACCTCAAAAAATAAAAAGAAATAAAAGTTAAGGTAACACAATTTCCACAATTCTAAAAAATAGGCCGTTGTCCTTTGGGACAAACGTGAGAGGTGCTAATACCTTCCTCAAACGTAAATACAACTCCCGAACTTAGAATTTTCATTTTGACTGGTTTCCTTCGGTTTTCCCAACGTTTTCCACAAATAAACGTTGGTGGCGACTCCGCGCATCTTTCCTCCTTTGGAAAGACACCCGTGAGCCTCGCCTTCGCTCGCTCGCAAAAGGGCATGTTGCGACAGCAGGTTAGCTCGCCTGGGCGAGCACCCCCTGCACGAAAATGGTTAAAAAAATGAAGGCTCACGGTATTCCTTGGTTTTCCGGCCTTAGGTCACCATTTCTCCGCGTTTTTGATTCCATTTTGCGCTATTATTCATCTCCAACAGGTAAGTACCTCATTCTTGGGCTGTCTAGCTTTCCATTGATGTATTTTGGTGCTCTAAGTTGCATGTATTTGCTAAAAAACGTGCGGGATTTATCCTTGAATTGTTGCTTGTTTTTGTTGAGTTGGAGGATTGTAGGCAGTGGCCTTAGGCCTAAGTTGTATTCTGAAGAGATTGGGCATGCCACATTGCCCCCATTCCCTTGCTATTCATGCCTAAACATACGTCCACCAAGTGCTCGGTGAAATGCCTCAATGACATTTGGGCATGGTTTTGTGAACTTTGGATTGCGGGGTTGTTTTATGTGTATAGGGACAGCATGTAGAGGTTAAAATAAGTGCCCAAATTAAGCACTTAGACCTAGGAATCCAAGCCTTTGGTTTTGAGTGCAAGAAGGCATAAAAATGAAGGCATTGTGATAGGGATTTCCCTTTAGGCCAGCGGCTGATTTTTGGGGCTGCACCATGATGTTTGCCTAGTTTGTTTGAGAATGTTATTCACCATTTACATATAGAATAGGTAGCAAGAGACAAATACCCTTCAAATAAAACGTGTATATTTTGAATAGGTGGTTAAGCGCTTGATGAATGTACACATGTTTGAATGTGGCACGTGAATGCTTCCCAAAATGAACATATGATGTAGAATTGCCTTTCAAAGTGTAGATAGGTGGCATGAAAATTCCTTTTCAAATAAATGCAAGTGTGTGCATGACATGAAATTGGCTCTCCAATGTGCATATATGTATAAATAAATGTGAATGAAACAACAAAAAAAAACCTGTATTAATTTGTATGTTGATAAAATACTTCAAATGTGCGTATGTAATTTTTGGTAGCAAAATACTTTGAATACGAACATGTATAATTTTGGCACAATACCTTGAGCATGCATATATGAATTATTTTCAAAAGAATATGTGTGGTAGCTAGAATGTTTTGAATATCCTTGTATATTGATATAGATAGCAGGATATTTTGCGCATATGCACATTCATAAATGTTCTTCTTTAGGGAAATGTGTGCACAAGTTTGTTCTAAGTCGAAAAGATTAGTATGCCGTTTTTGCTTTAAAATAGCATTTCCTTGTAAATTAACTTTCCAAATGTTTGTCCTCGCAGGAAATGGCTCCGAAAAAGCTTTCCGCGAAGAGGTCTAGAAGAGACGCCGCGGCTGAAGGGACCAGTGCCGCCCCCGAGTTTGATAGCCACCGTTTCCGGAGTGCCGAGCACCAGCAGCGCTTTGAGGCCATCAAAGGATGGTCGTTCTATAGAGAGAGATGCGTCCAGCTCAGGGACGATGAGTACACAGATTTTCAGGAGGAGATAGCTCGTAGACATTGGACATCGCTGGTTACTCCCATGGCTAAGTTTGACCCTGAGGTAGTCCTGGAGTTTTATGCTAATGCTTGGCCCACAGAGGAGGGAGTGCGAGACATGCGTTCATGGGTGAGGGGTCAGTGGATTCCTTTTGATGCAGATGCACTCAGCCAGCTCCTGGGTGACTCGCTAGTGTTGGAGGAAGGCCAGGAGTGCGAGTTCAGCCAGAGTAGGAACAGGGCCGATGGGTTCGACGAGGAGGCCAATGCCCAGCTGTTATGCACACCGGAGCAGGATTTCGCTCGGACCGCTGCAGGGAGGCGGGTGCGGATCATGCGCACCAGCATGACCACCTTGACCCAGACGTGGATGACATTGCTGCTCAGCAATGTCTTGCCTAGCGATCATAACTCCGATCTCCCTCCGCCAAAGTGTCAGCTGGTGTATGCCATCCTAACACGGATGAGTGTCCACGTGGCTCAGTTGATTGCTGACGCCATCTATTTGTTTGCATGTATGCCACCCACCAGGCACCCTCTAGACCCAGATAAGTCTAACAGGGCCCTGGGGTTTTCGGCATTGATCATGGGCCTCTGCTAGTCATTCGGGGTTCCCATCACCCTTAGTAAAGTGATCCGACCGCTGATCACCTGGACCTTCATTGAGAAGTATTGCACGCCTAGGTAGGCGCAGGGTGATGCACCTCAGGTCGCAGACGCACCGCCACCACCTCATCAGGCCGATCCCGTTGGGTCATTAGGCATGGAGCATTATCTACAGCACTTGGTTCTCCAGCAGGCGGGCAACCACCAGGGGCAGGTACAGATACATGAGTGTCTCTACCGGTTTAGCCTCAGTCAGCAGGGGCAGGGTTTCACTCCTTTTGCGTGCCCTACTCCAGAGCAGTTTAGGGTTGAGGTTGCATGTCCCGGAGATTGGCCTGAGGCCCAGGCAGGGGAGGCGCCTGCAGGATCTCTCGACGATGTAGAGGAGGCCCGTATGGATGAGGAGATGACGAACTTGCTCGATTTCTTAGGAGGAAGCGGAGCCACGTGACCGAGGTCACCACACCTTTTTATTGACATTACTGTTTTTTGTAAGTTTGCTATTGACATTTTTTTTTGTTATTGTCTATATTGCTGTTGACATTACTATTTTCTGTTTTTGTCTATATGGTTACTAATGTTGCTGTTATTATTTTTTGTTTTGGCATTATGGCTCTCAGTTATTTCGTCACCGTTTTTCGTGACTTACCATTTCGTGCGTTTACCTTGTGGTTAGACGTAAGTAGGTAGTGTGCGCCCCCGTCTGCACGATCTTTTTTAGAGAGAAAAAGAAAAAAAAGGGGGAGAGAAAATGAATAAATGATAATAACTTAAAAAAGGGGAAAGGAAAAAAGAACAAGCAAGAAAAGAAAAAGAAGGAAGAAAAAAAAAGAGAAGAAAATAATAAGAATAAAAAGTTGCCTAGCTAAAAAACAACATGCTTGTGAAAGGAGATAACTTCCAACTTTTCTTTGAAAAATTCACTGATTATAACCAGTTTTTGGAAAAAAAAATGTGTATACACCTGAAGGGTGAATGTTGTGAAAGTTTTCCCGAACACCCAAAAATAGAATTGGATGAATGCACAAATTGATAAAAGAACATATTTTGGAAACACTGGGTTGACTAAAGTAGAGAAAATGAATCATGAGCCTTAGCGTTACATGACCAAAAAATTTTCGACACTTGAGTGCCCACATAGGTTCATGCATGACTAGTTTTGCATAAAGTTTCCAAATCATCATTATTGCATTTGTATCATGGAAATAATATGGGACATCCCCTTTTATCCCCGAACCAAACCAAACCTTGACATATGTCATGTCCAGCCGTTCTACAAGCCTTGAGCCTAAATCCCAACTTACCATAAACCTTGACCTAGGGTGAGAATGCCCATCCTTGCTCTCGGAAGAAAACAAAAAAAAAAGAAAAAAAAAAGAGAGAAAAGGAGAAAGTTCCCAATAAAAAATCGGAAGAAAGCAAAAGAAAGAAAATTCCCGATCAAGGATCGGGAGAAAACAGAAGAAATATGCAGAAAGGTCTTTGGACCAGACAATATCTGAACAATACAGAGTTGTCACCAAGTAAACAAAAGAGAAAGGAAACCGCGACCTAAAGTGGTCCTCTCCCTTTGATTGCCAACCAAAATCCTGTGCGTCGGTGACTTGTTCGCCTCACACTAAACAAAAACAGAAAAGGAAAAGGCCAAAAACACTCAAAGCCGAATTTCCCACCAAAAAAAAAAACAACACCATTCCCAAGAAAAAGTCCTATTGATCCATGATCACACATGTAATCTTTGATTTGATAGGAAATGATTTGCAAAACCAAGTCATGACATATCTATGGTTCGGAATTAGGATGAAACACTTACCTGTGTGAGATTGATACACTTTGAGTGATTTTCTTCTATTTTTGTTGAACCCAGTGTTTCCTCTAAATGGTCATTTAGAAGCGAAATGCTAAACATCCAAAATCTCATTTATGGTTACGAGAAAATTTCATCAGCATACTCTCCTTCCTCGGTAGACACATTGTTTTTCATCCAAAAAGCATATGTTGCTCAGATCAGTTGGAAGTTTTGTCTCTTTACTAAAGCATGTTTGCATTTTAGTGAAGAAAACACCGAGACTATTTTAGTCTCACAAGTTATCCAGAACTACATAGGTCTGAGTTCCTCAATCAGGATACGTAGGAGCAAGAGCCTCGCTTTTGTCGACTGCCCCACAATCACTGTCATACTGACCCTGAGGTCATGAGACATGCGGAGACAAATTATGGTCATTCCGCTCACCTTTTCGCTATTCAGACACAATAGTGTTCGATGGCACGTAGAGACAAATTATGGTCATTCTGCGCCCTTTTGTCATTCAGAGGCGGCGAGCCCGATGACATGCGGAGACAAATTATGGTCATTCCGCTCACTTTTTTGCCATTCAGAAACAATCGTATCTGATGGCACGCAGAGACAAATTATGGTCATTCTACGCCTTTTGTCATCCAGAGATGGCAGGCCCGATGACATGCGGAGACAAATTATGGTCATTCCGCTCACCTTTTCGCCATTCAGACACAGTCGTGTCCGATGGCACGCAGAGACAAATTATGGTCATTCTGCGCATTTTGTCATCTAGAGGCGGCAGGCCCAATGACATGCAGAGACAAATTATGGTCATTCCGCTCACCTTTTCGTCATTCAGACACAGTCGTGTCCGATGGCACGCAGAGACAAATTATGGTCATTCTGTGCCTTTTGTCATCCAAAGGCGGCAGGCCCGATGACATGCGGAGACAAATTATGGTCATCCGCACGCTTTTGCTATCTGTAAGACTCGATGAGTGATAAACCCGCAGAGACAAATTATGGTCATTCTGCGCCCTTTGTCATTCAGGAGCAGCAAGTCGAGTGATAAACGCACAAAGACAAATTATGGTCATTCTGCGCCCTTTGTCATTCAGGGACAGTGAGTCGAGAGGTGGGCGGAGACAAATTATGGTCATTCCCCACACCTCTTCGCCATCCAGAGGCGATCATGTCTGATGGCACACAAAGACAAATTATGGTCATTCTGCGCCTTGCCATCCAAGCTCGATTGTGCCCAAGGGCACGCAGAGACAAATTATGGTCATTCTGCACCTTGTGTCAACCAAGAGGAACGAATTCGACAGTATCAGGATGATGTTGGTCATTCGGTACTGATCATTTTCAAAATTTTTGCAGGTTCCACTGCAGGGAGATTTACCGGCCAAATGGTGTTTCGCTCGAACGAAATTAATGTCTTATCGTTACTTCCCTTTTATCTCCAATAAAAGACAAGTAAAGAAGGGCAACTGTCATACCCTAATTTCATCCAGGGACCATCCATTTCTTGGGATGCGACCCTCGTTTGACCACTTCGAGGTACTTGGCACCCATCGTTAGGCAATCCGTGAAGTTCCGTAACATGCTGGAAGTCAAAAGGAAGCATCGTTGCACAATCTGTGAGGTTTCGTAACATGCCGAAAGTCAAATGGAAGCATTGTTGCACAATTGGTGAGGTTCCGTAACATTCTGGAAGCCAAAAAAGGGATGATTACGTAATTTGTAACGTTCCATAACATTACGGAAAGAAAACAAGTATCTTTACGAAATTCGTAAAGTTCCGTAACATTACGGAAAAAGAATCAGCAAAAAAGGCAAGGGGATGTATTTAGTAAACAGGGGGTACAAATAGTAATCAGGCCCACTTGGGCCTTCCAGGAAGTTCTACCAGAAGGCGGTGCCTTCTGGAGGAAGCAACCTAGCTCGCCTGGGCGAGCTGGGTGGCAAGCTTCTCCCTCTTTTTCCTAGAAATAGGGGGAGGAGGGCAGAACAAAAAATGTTCAACCCTCCTGGTATCTGAGGATCACTTAAAATTAGTGAGAAAAATGGTTTCCGTAAAGAAAATCCAAGCCGAGACGCTTCTGTAACGCTTCTGAGACGTTTCCGTGGGTGATTACGCGAAGATTTTCCGTCGTTCTTCATCGTTCTTCGTTCGTTCTTCGTCGTTCTTCGGTCTTCAACCGGTAAGTTCCCGAAATCAAACTTTTCAATTCATTCTATGTATCCTTAGTGGTCCCCACTTGTTTCGCGTGCTTTTATTTTTATTTCATTTACTTTCCGTACCCCTTTTTGACGTGCTTTAGTAATTTATTTAAGTCATTTTCTCGCCTAATAAAAAACTAAAATAAATTTCCACCGATCATTTGAATTGTAACGTCTTTTAATTTCTGTTAAAATGAAATCCGACCATTCGGTCATGCCGTAACCACGTTTAAAACCAAAAAAGAGGCAAAATAATAATATAATAAAAAAAAATATCTTTTAGTAAAATAATAAAAAAAGTCAATCGGACGTTTTTCTTTGGGATTTTCCTTTCTTAATCGAATTGACTAATAACCAAAGTGAAACTAAGGCTAAAATCAATTCATAAATCAAACTTTTGTCATCACCTAAAAAGCCATTTTTAAGGTCCAACGCCTTGAAATGGTCTTTTCCGCTTTTATTGGTTAAACGTGGATTTCTAAAAAGCCTAAAATCAACACATAGCTTTGTTACCTCTTTCAAAAAATAAACAAGAGATCATTAATGACCCAATGCCTTAATGTTTTCTCTCCTTCCAAAAGAATCGAAAGATCGTTTAATGGTCCAACGCCTTAAATGACCTTTCATTCAATAAAAATATATCTTCCAAAAAAGGAATAAAAGCAATTTAACCAACGTTTAGTTCTCAAAGAACTACGTAGGTCTGATTTCCTTATCACAATTGAGGAATACGTAGGAGCAAGGGAAACACCCTTGTCGACCACAAAAAGATAAAAAGACATAAGAACGTAAAAAAGGGTAAGATAACACAAATTGAAGTCATGTTTGCACATTTGATTAAAGGTTGCCGTCACTTGTGACAGACATGTGGGGTGCTAATACCTTCCCCATGTGTAAATACAACTCCCGAACCTTTCACTTAAAGTTCGTAGACCACGTCTTTTCCGGTTTTTCTGACATTTTCCTCAAATAAACGTTGGTGGTGACTTTGCGCGTATTCCTTTTTTGGAACACGCACCCGTGAGTCTCGCGTCGCCCTCCCGCCGAAGGGTAGGTTGCGACACACCTAATCTAAATTCATTGAAGATTAAACGATCTAAACTATCTTAGACAATCAACCTAGATTATTACATCCTAAAATCTAAGAGCTACCTGAGAAGAAATAGAAAATTAGGAGTTAACTTACTTGATTGGAAGAAAATGCAAGGAATAAGGGTTCAGAGAATTGGGAATGTAAAGGAGAAGAGAGAAAAAAGTGAGTGAGGAAAGAGAGAAGTAGTTGGGGGGGGGGGGGGGGGGAGGGTTGGAAGAGTGAGAGAGCCAAATGCCACCCCCACTTCCTTTTAAATGTTTGTTCCTCGCATTTCAGCATGGCTCATGCTGAGGCAGCATAGACCTTGCCGGCAGCATACCCCATGTTGGATGACAAAAAACATATAAAACTTTGAGAAAATGGAAACAAATGATTTGACCTCTGGAGTCTTTTATCCATTACCCTTGGGGGGGGGGGTAGGATTGCATCATCCCCTCCCCCTTGGAAAGGATTTGACCTCAAATTTCATGGTCGCCCGCGACTCTCGTCAACCGAGAGGAGCGAAATTAGTGTCATACACTGATTTTCGGGGACCTTTGCTTGATGACATGCGACCATTCTTTGGTCCTTGTGAGGTGCTTGGCATCCATCATTAGGCAATTTGTGAAATTCTAGGAGCGACAAGTCATGGTCACCCGCGACTCTCGTCAACCGAGAGGAACGAAATTAGTGTCATACACTGATTTTCGGGGACCTTTGCTTGATGACAAGCGACCATTCTTTGGTCCTTGTGAGGTGCTTGGCACCCATCATTAGGCAATTTGTGAAATTTTGGGAACAACAAGTCATTTGCATGTGGAGATTTTATGGTCACCTGCGACTCTCGTCAAATCGAGAGGAACGAAATTAGTGTCTTATCTTTACTTTCCTTTTATCTCCAATAAAAGACAAGTAAAGAGGGGCAACTGTCATACCCTAATTTCGTCCGGGGACCTTTGCTCGATGACGTGCGACCATTCTTTGGTCCTCGTGAGGTGCTTGGCACCCATCATTAGGCAATTTGTGAAATTCCAGGACATGCCGAAAAACCAAAAAAATATTGATGCACAATCCGTAAGTTTCCGTGACACACCAGAAATCAAATGGAAGCATCGTTGCATAATTAAGTGAGGTTCCGTAACATTCCGTAAGTCAAAAAGGGGATGATTATGTAATCCGCAAGGTTCCGTAACATTACGGAAAGAAAACAAGTATCGTTACGAAATTCGTAAGTTTCCGTAACTTTACGAAAAAAGAATCACCAAAAAACAGCAGAGGGGGGTGTACTTAGTAAAAATGGGGGTGCAAATAGCACCCAGGCCCACTTGGGCCCTCCGGAATATTCCTCCAGAAGGCGGTTGCTTCTGGAGGAAGCAACCCTGCTCGCCTGGGCGAGCTGGGCGGCAACCACCTCCCCTATTTTGCTATAAATAGGGGAGGAAGGCAAGAAGGAAGGGGTTCAGCCCCTTAGGCACTTCTCTCTCTTTCGAATTTGCTTGGAAAAATTGTTTCCGTGAAGAAAATCTAAGCCAAGGCGCTTCCGAAACGTTTCCGTAACGTTTTCCGTGAGGAATTTCGCAAAGATTTCAACCGTTCTTCGACGTTCTTCATTCGTTCTTCATCGTTCTTCGATCTTCAACGGGTAAGTACCTCGAACCAAGCTTTTCGATTCATTCTATGTGCCCGTAGTGGTCCACATTGTGTTTCGTGCATTTTTATTCTCGTTTTGTTTACTTTTTATACCCCCTGTTGACGTGCTTAAGCCATTTTACTTAAGTCATTTCTCGCTTAACTTAAAAATAAAATAAATTTCCACCGAACGTTTGAATTGTATTATCCATTAACTTCGGTTAAAATAAATTCCGACCGTTCGGTCGTGCCGTAACCACGTTGGAAATCAAAAAGAGGTAAAAAATAATATAATAATCAAAAAGACATCTTTTAGTAAAATAAAGCGGAAAATCAAGTGGACGTTTTCTCTTTGGGATTTCTCATTCTTAATCGAATTGATTAATAACTAAAGTGAAACTAAAGGCTAAAATCAATTCGCCTAGTCAAGCTCGTCCATAAAAAATAGGCTTTTGAAGTTTGTCATTTCATTTCCTCACTAAGTAAAATGGATCATTTTTAAGGTCCAAACGCCTTAAAATGATCACCTCTTAAAGTAAAAAAGAATCACTTGATAAAAAAGAACTACGTAGGTCTGATTTTCTCATCCCAAATTGAGGAATACGTAGGAGCAAAGGGAAACACCCTTGTCGACCACAAAAAAGGGGAAAATATAAAAAGGGTATAAAAGGATATAAGGACATAAAAAGGAACGTAAAAATCAAAGTCATGTTTGCACATTCGATTAAAGGCTGCCGTCCCTTGGGGCGGACGTGTGGGGTGCTAATACCTTCCCCGTGCGTAAATACAACTCCCGAACCTTTCACTTAAAAGTTCGTAGATCGCGTCTTTTCCGGTTTTTCCGACGTTTTCCTCAAATAAACGTTGGTGGCGACTCCGCGCGTATTCCTTTCGTGGAACACGCATCCCGCGAGTCTCGCGTCGCCCTCCCGCCGAAGGGTAGGTTGCGACAGTTGGCGACTCCACTGGGGACTATTTTTAGAGAGTTAGGCCATTTAATCTTGTGCAAATTTTGCCATGACTTACTCCTTTGTTGGCTTCCCCTTATTATGTTCTTGTATATATAACTCTTTGATGCTTTTAGTGCATTTTTTTTTTGTATGCATGAGGTAAATATTTATTCATTTGATGCACACAAACACTAACACTATTTGCACACACGGTGAGTTGAAAAAGGGCCCTATACCCGGGTTCGTGGGAACATAAGGAGTGGAGGTGAATCCGTGATCATGCTAGGTCTCCGACTTGCTTGATTACAGTGAACCCTCATCTAGAGTTTTTCTCTTTGAAAACATATTGTTGCTAGTAGTCCCTACTGCTGCAGTATGTTCTTCGAAGGGGATGATACCTCTAGAAACCATCAAGAGAGATATGACTACCTTGGGGGTTATCACTAAAAGCCTAGTTAGCTCTCTCCCTTATAGGTCCCTTAAATAGGGGCACGGAGCAAACACGCTGCGTGCCATTTTTCACACTGCCATGCATAAGTATCATATACCCTTTTGCTTATATTTGTTTGTGAATATTGTCGTACTATGTACATCCCCGTGTTGTGCCTTTCGCATATGCATCATGCGTGGGTTTCGTCTTTGATCCCCTCACTTTAGCAAACCGACGGAGGGTCCGTGTCGCCTTCTTAAAAAACATACGTTGGGTGCCATGCTGCCCAAAACGTTGTATCCAAGAAGGAAACAATTTCTCGGGCTCCCGTATTCGTAAATTGCATGTGTCATATGCATTTCTTCATGCATTCATCCATTCCACCCATGATAGATGTAGGAGTTTTGTTTCGCACTAGATTTTATTTCACTTTAGTAAAACATGGGATCAAGTCAAAAGCCTTCGCTTAAAAAGAGGTTCTATCAAGTCAAAATCAAGAGCTTAGAGGTCACCAGTTTACGAAAGTTGGGGCAATTAATGGGTCAACTTCAACGGCAAGCCTTCCGCAAAGCCTATGGTAAGATTTGGGACCTAGCTAGGGTAGAAGTCTCCATGGAACCGATTGCATCCCTTTCCCAGTATTATGACCAGCCCCTAAGGTGCTTCACATTTGAGGACTTCCAGCTAGTGCCGACTGTGAAAGAGTTTGAAGAAATCCTGGGATGCCCACTGGGAGGAAGGAAGCCATATCTTTTCTCTGGGTTCTATCCCTCCACGACAAGAGTTGCCAAGGTGGTGAAAATCTCAGCACAAGAGTTGGACCGTGTAAAGCAAAACAGGAATGGGGTAGTCGGAGTACCAAGGAAGTGTTTGGAGGAAAGGGCAAAGGCCTTGGCAAATCAAGGCGAATGGGCTTTCTTTTATTGACATCTTGGCGCTTTTGATCTTTGGAGTTGTCCTCTTTCCGAATATGGAAGGGTTAGTGGACCTAGCAGCGATTGACGCTTTCCTCGCCTTTCATCATGGCAAGGAAAGCCCGGTCGTCGCCATTTTGGCCATGTATGACACGTTCGACCGGGGATGTGAAAAGAGCGGCGCAAGAATTGTTTGTTGTGCACCAACTCTTGGCTAGCATGGAGGGGCGTCTGTTAAATGGTTCCCTCGCTAGAAGGAAGGAAGAATCAGGATTCTATCTTCATGCGAAGGATGACCCATGAGAGGAGTGCCATCAGACGAAAGCATCACGCCTTTCATCGCACGAGGTTTCAGTGACCACAACGCGAGGGTACTCCAAGGAGTTCGCAAGGCATGGGATGCGGCGTGAAGAAAGGACAGAGAGCTTAGGGGAAGCAGTAATGGGATCATCGGTGGCTATCATAAGTGGCTGAGAGTCCGAACACAAGGACTGGATTGGCTCCCAAATCTAAAGACTGTGAGAGACGATGAGGTTAAAGCTTTGGAAGAAAGTGATGAGGTACAAGCCCTAAAGGCAGAGCTTGAAAGAGCCTGGGTAGTCGAAGAGAAGTTCAAGTCCATAGCCATCAAAGTCTGAAAAGAGTATGATGAACTAAGGGATGTCAATATGGCCACCGATGAAGCCTTGGAATGAGAAACCAAGAAGGCCCGAAAGGAAGAACACGACCAAAGCAAAGTTTTGAGGGGCTTTATAGGGCAGCAATAGTGAGCTCAAGCTTCGAAGAGGTGAAAGGAATCATCACGGGTCAAAGGCATGATCTTGAAGCACGAGCTAAAGGTTTGCCTTAGGTCGAAAAGAAATTTGTCCCAACAGTTAAGCGAGACTGAAGGGAATATGTGGGCCATCATCGATAAATGCAAAGAGAAGCTAAATCTAGCGGCGACTCACGAGCAAAGGCTAGAGGATGAGTACGCCAAGATATCAACAGAAAGGGAAGCAAGGGAGAGGGTAATTGATTCATTGCGCCAAGAGGCAACAATGTGGATGGACCGATTTGCTCTTACTTTGAACAGGAGTCAAGAACTTCCCCCATTGCTAGCCAAGGCCAAAGCAGTGGCGGACACCTACTCCGCCCCCAAGGAGATCCACGAACTTCTCAGCTATTGTCAGCATATGATAGACTTAATGGACCATATGATTAGAA
The DNA here is from genome assembly GCF_004193775.1 of Glycine soja. Taxonomy (NCBI): domain Eukaryota; kingdom Viridiplantae; phylum Streptophyta; class Magnoliopsida; order Fabales; family Fabaceae; genus Glycine; species Glycine soja. The sequence continues at coordinate 58,926 of NW_021143633.1, forward strand.
ACCGCTAGGAAGTTTGTATTGTCGCTCAGATCTTGACTAGTTATAACTTTTTGAAAAAAATGAGTTTATCCCACGTTTTTACTCCAAAAATCAGTGCGAATCAAGTCACTCCCACATTTTATCTCTAGCATGCATTGTATGTTGGTCTCGTCCTTTGTCACGGGAAGCCGGAAGGTCCATATCACCTTCTTAATTGTACACATGGGGCACTGCGCCCCCAAATGCGCAAGTAAGAAGAGATAATTTTTCGGGCTCTCGTGTCCGTAAAATGCATTCATATCATGCATCGCATAAGCATCTCTTCATAACATCATAATGAACATATCGTTCCTGCATTTGTCCGTTATCATATTCCAGCCTCACATTTTGCATGAGTCATGGCATCATCATGCATATGCGTTCAACAAACTTTTTGATCTGCAAAATTGCATACCATTTGTTTTCATGTTTGCTCATCCTTGTGTTTTCCTCTACAAAAACAAAAAAGGGGAAGCGTGAAACTTCACACTACATTCTTAGTTGCATGTGTTAGGCACCATGAGCCAACCATGTTGGGATCATAAACCCATTTCAAAAAAAAAAAAAAAAACACACAACAACAAAACAAAATAATTGAACATGGTACCTAATGCATGGTTAACTAGGAAATGGTGTTTCTTCGGGCATCTCAATTTCATAATTACATTTTCCATGCATAGCTTAAAGTATGCCCGAGTCATTCATCCCTATGAGATGTTGTTGAAGTATTGGCGATCAGAATTGCCATTCCTTGGATTATAGGGTTGAACCAAGCTCATGCTTTTATAAAAAGGTTCATCAAGTCAAAATATGGAAGTAACCGTCTTGCAAAATTGGGGCAAAAGATGAATCGAGTCACATCACTGCTTCGTCTACTGCCAAACATATTTAGGATTGTTGATGTCCTTGTTACTTCCAGTTTCACCTTGACAAAGATGTCATGGACCATGTTGAAAATCTAAATTGATTCAACCCCATATCCTGCGTAAAAATTCGCAATCTTCAACTGTACATCATTCGCATACATCCATGCTTTTCATTGGTTGCATTGCTCATTGCATTCTTTCCTTGAAAAATAAAATAAAATAAAATAAAATGAACTTAATCATTGTTATCAAAAAAAAAAAAACATGCTTTACGGCGTCCTCACCGAACTTGTGCTAGAGCTAGAGTAATGGGTGAAGTAGAGGAGATACAAGAGAAGATGAAGGCCGACATGGAGGCCATTAAAGAGAAAATGGCCACAATGATGGAGGCCATGATGAGCGTGAAGAAGATAATGGAAGCCAATGCGGTTGCAATTGCCGCTACCAGCGTTGTTGCTAAGGTGAACCTGATGTCCCCATCCGGCATCAACCAAATGAATCATCCAACCTCAGATATGGTAGGCAAAGATTTGGGAAGTACGGGCAGCCCCCATAATGTACAAATTCAAAACGAGCACGCCTTCCCGCCATATGGCTTGCCTCTCAACTATACGCCACCCAAAGTGGCGTACACTCCCAATAAGAATGTCAATAACTCCACTCCTATACCCATTGAGAGCCAACAACCCCAAACTGATCATGCACATGTCTCTTAAACCGTGGGGGGGACACATGAAATTCCCCACCACAATCTAGGCGACTTCGAGCCTTGCCTCGGATATGCCACGGAAGGGCAAGCAGTTGGTGGTATACCCCTACAAAACCCTTTGGAAGGCCCTCAGTATCACCCACAACTACACCTCTTGCATTCCACGACAAGTAAAAACCCTCATGCTATGGCAGAAATGGGAAAGTTGGATCATCTAGAGGAAAGGCTCAGGGCCATTGAAGGAGGTGAAGATTATGCCTTTGCTAACCTAAAAGAGTTGTTCCTAGAACCCAATATCATCACCCCTCCCAAGTTCAAGGTGCTGGACCTTGACAAGTACAAGGGGACTACTTGTCCCAAGAACCATCTAAAGATGTATTGTCAGAAGATGGGGGAATACGCAAAAGATGAGGAATTGCTAATACATTCCTTCCAAGAAAGTCTTACTGGGGTAGCTGTTACCTGGTACACTAACTTGGAATCTTCCCGAGTCTATTCTTGGAAGGACCTAATGGTTGCCTTTGTTAGGCAGTATCAGTACAATTTTGATATGGTTCCGGATAGGATGCAACTACAGAACATTTACAAAAAGGGGGACGGATCTTTCAAAGAACACGCCCAAAAGGTGGAGGGATCTGGCGGCCCAGGTGGTACCCCCAATGATGGAAAGGGAGACGATGATCGTGATGGTAGACACATTATCGATACTCTACTATGAAAAGATGGTGGGCTACGCACCCTCAAAGCTTTGCGGATTTGGTCTTCGCCAGTGAAAGGATCGATGTGGGTCCGAAAAGAGGCAAATTTGATCATCCTACTAGGACTACTGAGAAAACTGGGGCAAATGAAGAGGGTGAGAAAGAGGGAGAAACCCATGCTGTGACTGTCATTCCTATACGGCCAAGTTTCCCACCAAACCCAACAATGTCATTACTCAGTCAATAACAAACCTCCTCCTTACCCACCACCCAGTTATCCACAAAGGCCATCCCTAAATCAACCACAAAGCCTGTCTACCGCACTTCCAATGACGAAGACCACCTTTAGCACAAACCAAAAAAAACACCAACAAAAAGGAATTTTGCAGCAAAAAGCTTGTAGGGTTCACCCCAAATTCCGTTGTCATATGCTAAACTTGATCCCATATCCACTCAATAATTCAATGGTAGCCATAACCCCAACCAAGGTTCCTCAACCTCCATTTTTCTGAGGATACGACTCGAACGCAACGTGTGCTTATCGTGGAGGAGCCCTGGGGCATTCCATTGAGCATTGTATGACCCCGAAGCATAAAGTGTGAAGTCTAATTGATACGGGCTGGCTGAAATTTGAGGAGAATCGCTTGTTGAATCATAACATTGACAAGCAACACCATACATGGGGCAATTCTGGAAGCTGTTGTTATGACTCATCAGGATTTTCAAGTTTATGCCATTATTATAAACCACAGTTACAATGCTAAATGATATGGATAAAATGGACATCCTTGTCCCTCATCCTCTCACAAACGCATGTTTGCTTATTCAACTTTCACCGGAATGTGGGTGCAAGCCATTGGTCTATTTGCTCAAGCGACCTGCGCTCCTGAGTGTTGACTTCCAAGACTGTTCAATCAGAGATTACTCGTCTTGCACGTTGGTGGGGGTGCCGTAAAACAACGAGTAAAGTTCAAAACAAATAAGTTTCAAAATAAAAAAATAAGTTTCAAAATAAAAAAAAATAAAAAGGCATTTGATTGACTGTGTTTTCAAGTAAAAATATAGACGTTCATGTGACTTCATTTTATCATTCCAGAAAGTTTGTCTTCTTAGAGAAGCGAGTTGTCAAGAATAGGATGTTGGACAAATGGCCTCAGTTACCTTAAGAAAAAGGGGGGTTGAATTAAGATGCAAAGACTATTCCCCAATTGAACTATCACTCTTTCTTTTTGGATTAACAATGCACCCTTAACATGAATTACTCAAAAGACAAATCAAAATAAACTTCTTTAAAGCAAAAGATAAATAGCAATAAAAGAAGTTTAAAGGAAGAGAGGAATGCAAACTTGATTTATACTGGTTCGGCCACTTCCCGCGCCTACGTCCAGTCCTCAAGAAACCCACTTGAGATTTTCCACTCTCTTTGTAAAACTCCTTTTACAAAGTCTGAACCACACAGGGACAACCCTTCCCTTGTGTTCAAGAATCCTCTACAATAAGAGACTCTCAGTCTCTTAATCCCTCTTCAGAAGTAAGAAGAAGAGAAGAAGAAATCTCTCTTAAAAGGGATAGATTGTACAATGAAGACCAATCAAAATTCCTTATTGAATATGCAAGTGGTTGACCAAGGAATCTTTTTGAGAGGATAAGACAGTTCAGTTCAGAAAAACTCTTAATCTTTTGAGAGGATAAACTTTGTGGGCAATGAAAACTCTCTTTAAATTCGTGTTTCCAAGTCACCTTTGATGGCCATTCATAAACCATTTGAATAGATGTGACTCTTGGAAATTATTTTCTGAAAATCTCCTCTGGTAATCGATTACAAGACTTGTGTAATAGATCACAGGCTTTAAAATTTGAATAAATTGCTGGTAATCAATTACCATCCATGTGTAATCGATTACACATTATAAATTTTGAATTCAAATTTCTAGTGACTGTTATAAACATTTTCAGCTGCTGGTAATCGATTACCGGAGAGCAAATCTCAATTTGAAATGATAGAATTCTTTGGTCAAACCTTTTGTTTTTTCAATTTGGAAACTTCTTCCAAAAGATTCTAGAAATCAACTTGATCATATATCTTGACTTTCTTGGATTCTTGTCTTGAATAAAACTTAGAAGCACTTGATCCTTTAGCATCATCAAGACACCAAAACATCTTGCTTCTACATAGGAGTCATTTGACTTAATCCATCAGCTGAAAAATCCTTCAACTATTTCTCGTCCTTGGAAAATTCTTTTTGCAAGAATCAATTGCGTCTTTCATTCTTCCTCACTACGAGGTTGTGAAAACAAGACAACAATTGGTACCTCTAAGCCCTACACTGGGGCAATGAAAGGCCCCATGCATAAACCTCAAACGAACCTAGGGGCAGATTAGAAGTTCTCACTCAATAGGTTCCCAGCTACAAGGTCATGACGAAAGACAACGATTGGTACCTCAAAGCCTTACACTGGGGCAATGAGGGGCACCGTGCATGAGCCTCAAGTGAACATAGGGGCCGATCAAAAGTTCTCACCCATCGATGTTTTTAACAAAAAAAAAAGGGGACAAACCCTAGGATTTCAATGGATTGATTAAACATCAAACGACTCCATTGCCGTCACTCCAAAATGGTCAAGTGACTAAATCAAAAAGAACATACACTCTGAGGGAGTTCCCGGAGAGATTTGCAAAAAGATAGGATGAGGTTGCATGAATTATCACCTTATTCAAAAGGGCAGTCAATCTGTGTTTTCCCAAAAAAAAAAAAAAAAAAAAAAAAATCAAATCAAAATAAAAATCACAAAATAGGGAAAGAATGCAATGAACATTGTACAACTTTCCATTACATTGCATTGTTTCATATAAAGTCCGCATTTACCCAAATTTCACAACAAAGGTTGCATGCATTTGCATCCCTCAAAATCATGTTAACTACATAGATTCCCTACATCTAAATGTCCAAATCTTTTGAATTTGGGATGACCGGATCTCTCGATGAGTCGATCTCTTGCTTTCTCATAAGGATGGACCCTCGGGTACTAGTACCTGGTCTTCAGAGGACTACACTCCTCGCCAACAGAGGGCTGCACGCCCTCACCTTAAGAGGACTGTGTGTCCTCACTTTCAGAGGACTGCATGTCCTCACCTTCGTAGGGCTACACGCCCTCACCTTTAGAGGACTACACGTCCTCGCCAACAGAGGGCTGCACGCCCCTCCACCTTGAGAGGACTACACGTCCTCGCCAACGTAGGGCTACACGCCCTCACCTTTAGAGGACTACACGTCCTCGCCAACAAAGGGCTGCACGCCCTCACCTTTAGAGGACTACACATCCTCGCCTTCAGAGGACTCCACGTCCTCACCTTGAGAGGATACACGTCCTGCCTTGAGAGGACTACACGTCCTCGCCTTGAGAGGACTACATGTCCTCACCATCAGAGGGCTGGCACGCCCTCACTCCAGAGGACTACACGTCCTCGGCCTTGAGAGGGCTACCCGCCCTCGCCTTGGGTACTAGTTACCCTCACTTTAGAGGACTACATGTCCTCACCTTCGTAGGGCTACATGCCCTCACCTTTAGAGGACTACACATCCTCGTTTCAGAGGACTGCACGTCCTCACCTTGAGAGGACTAAACGTCCTCTCCTTGAGAGGACTACATGTCCTCACCATCAGAGGGCTGCACGCCTCACCTCCAGAGGACTACACGTCTCGCCTTGAGAAGGCTACTCGCCCTTGCCTTGGGTACTAGTTACCCTCACCTTCAGAGGACTACATGTCCTCAACCTTCGTAGGGCTACACGCCCTCACCTTTAGAGGACCACACGTCCTCACCTTCAGAGGGCTACACGCCTCGCCATCAGAGGACTGCATGTCCTCACCTTCGTAGGGCTACACGCCCTCACCTTTAGAGGACTACACGTCCTCGCCACAGAGGGCTACACGCCTTCACCTTTAGAGGACTACACGTCCTTGCCAACAGAGGCTGCACGCCCTCACCTTGAGAGGACTACACG
>NW_021143634.1:0-34747 GCF_004193775.1 Glycine soja
CATCAAGCGGAATTTGAAAATGACGCAAAAACAGAGTAATCAAATGTGGATAAGGAAGAGGTGCATTGGCCCGTAATGCCTTATGCATTCGGTACCGAACCAAATGGGCCCAGTCGATCTGACGACCGGTTAAAAAAGCCCACATAAGAATCAAATCCTCCTCAGAGGCTGTGCTAAATTTGAAGACCGAGGAAGCAAAATCCTAACAATGATATAATGCATGATGCGATTATCAAAAGTTAATGACCCGGCCAACAATCTACCGGTCATGTCAGCTTGATCATTGCAGACCATGCGACGAGCATCATGACTCGAATAATCGAATTTCCAGTCATCAACAATGGTGCCCTCAAAAGGTGCACCTTGACTGGGTAAATGAGTCAAAGAAAAGAAAAGTGACTGATCAATGACCATAGAAGTACCATGCACCTCAGACATAATAATACCATCCTGAATTTTTAAATTGCAGTAGAAGACCTTTACAAGTTCAGGATAATATGGCAATTTAAATGACATGAAATCAACAAGACCAGAATTTTGAAACACTTGATAGCAATCAAACGTTTCATCATTAAAGAACTCTACGTCTAGATACTTAGGGTCTAAGATTATTCTAGAAGAAAACTGAGAAAGGTACCGTAGACGTTGATCATCGGATGAAAACAATGTTGATGATCTTGGAGATGACAAAGAAGGAGGAATAGGTGCTGTGGGTGCTCCGGATGGGCCGTGACGGCGATGGGCAGCAGCGGTAGCGGTGGAGGATGATCCCTTTCTCTTCTTTGATGGCTCTGCCATTTGATGAAGTTTTTCTGGATTTTGATCGGTGGAAGTGAAAGAGGAGTGAAAAAGAGGAAGATTGGGCTTTACGGGACGTGATTTGGTGAAGAATTGAGTGAGAATCGAAGGTTTGAAGTTCTAGGTATGGAGGAAAACGTGGAGGAAGCTTTGGCTGCGCACGAGCTCAGATTTCGTGAGTATTTATAGAAGATGACGCATTGTAATCGATTACAGGTATTGGTAATCGATTACAGGCCCAATAAGCCTTCTGGTAATCGATTACAGGATGTTGTAATCGATTACAGGCTGCCTGTTCATGTGTAATCGATTACACTGGATGGTAATCGATTACCAGAGCCTATCCTAGGCTAGTTTCTAAGAGAATATCTATATTTATGCTCAAATACATCCTATATGTCTAATTTTCACTACTAATACACTAAATTCAATCATTCAATTACTATATACACAAGAAATCATAAATTCTATCATAAAAACAAGAATTCAAACAAGATCAACCAAAATAATCTACAATCAAAAGGTAAAAAGTAAATCAACCAATCAATCAACCAATCAATCAACCAATCAATCAACCAATCAATTCCTATTTTTCTAAATCTCTTACATCTAAGAGACCTAATTCTCTTCTAATAGAGAAAAACACTTCCTTGGGGAGAGGTTTAGTGAAAATATCAGCAAGTTGATTCTTAGTATCAACAAATTCTAATACACAATCTCCCTTTAAGACATGATCTCTAAGAAAGTGGTGTCTAATCTCTATGTGTTTAGTTCTTGAATGTTGAACTGGGTTTTTGGATAGATTTATGGCACTAGTATTATCACACTTAATAGGTATGCGATCAAGAATGATGCCATAGTCAGATAATTGTTGCTTCATCCATAAAATTTGTGCACAACAACTACCGGCAGAGATATACTCCGCTTCAGCAGTAGATAAAGCAACACTGTTTTGTTTCTTACTATGCCATGAGACAAGAGCCGATCCAATAAATTGACAAGTTCCACTTGTACTTTTTCTATCAGTTTTAGATCCGGCAAAATCAGAATCAGAATATCCTATTAAGTTACATGTTGAATTCTTAGGATACCATAATCCTAAATTGATTGTTCCTAATAGATATCTCATGATTCTCTTTACTGCACTTAGATGTGATTGTTTGGGGTTGGATTGAAACCTAGCACACATGCATACACTAAACATAATATCAGGTCTACTAGCAGATAAATAAAGAAGAGATCCGATCATACCTCGATATTGTTTTATGTCTATAGACTGACCAGATTCATCTTTATCTAAGTAACAATTAGTGCTCATCGGTGTAGACATGTGTTTTGCACTATCCATCCCAAATCTTTTGATCAATTCCTTGCAGTATTTGGATTGATTGATGAATATACCTTCTTGAGTTTGCTTGATTTGTAATCCCAGAAAGTACTTTAGTTCTCCCATCATTGACATTTCAAATTCACTTTGCATATCAAGGGAAAACTCCTTGCACAATGAATCATTAGTGGATCCAAAAATTATATCATCAACATATATTTGAACCAACAAAATATCATTATGCCTTCTCTTTATGAATAATGTGGTATCCACTTTACCTCTGGAGAATTCTTTTTCAAGAAGAAAATTACTTAATCGTTCATACCATGCCCTAGGGGCTTGTTTCAAACCATAAAGAGCCTTTTGTAATTTATAAACATGGTTTGGTTTATCAGAAATTTCAAAACCAGGGGGTTGTTCAACATATACCTCTTCTTGAATTAAGCCATTTAAAAAGGCACTCTTAACATCCATTTGATAAAGTTTAAAGTTCATTATGGATGCATATGCCAAAAGCATTCTAATGGCTTCTAATCTTGCAACAGGAGCATATGTTTCTTCATAGTCTATCCCCTCTTCTTGATTATACCCTTTTGCTACTAATCTAGCTTTATTTCTAATAATTATCCCATGTTCATCTAATTTATTTCTAAAAACCCATTTTGTTCCAATGACAGGATAATTTTCAGGTTTTTCTACTAATTTCCATACATTGTTTCTTTCAAATTGGTTTAGTTCTTCTTGCATGGCAATGATCCAATTATCATCTACTATGGCTTCTTTTATATTTTTAGGTTCAATCATAGATACAAAAGCCATATTATTGCATAAATCTTTAAGAGAATGTCTAGTTGTTACCCCTTTTGAGATATCACCAATAATATTGTCGAGGGGATGATCTCTTGAAGTTTTCCATTCTCTTGGGAGTGCATCATTGGATTTGCCTTCTTCTGGAGGATCTTCATTGTTTCCTTTGTCATTTCCTTTAGAATCTTGTTCATGAATGTTCATATGTTCTAAAGAATCTGCAATGTCATCTAGCATATTCTTTGTTGACAATATAGCATTAGATTCATCAAAGGTAACATGAATGGATTCCTCTATATTCATAGTTCTCTTATTATATATTCTATATGCTTTGCTTTGTAAAGAATATCCAAGAAAAATGCCTTCATCAGATTTTGCATCGAATTTTCCTAGATTATCTTTACCATTATTAAGTACAAAGCACTTGCACCCAAAAACATGTAGATGAGAAATATTAGGTTTTCTACCGTTAAATAACTCATATGGGGTTTTCTTTAAAATAGGTCTTATCAAGGCTCTATTCATGATGTAACATGCAGTATTGACAGCTTCAGCCCAAAAATACTTTGGAAGAGAAGTATCATTTAATAAAGTTCTTGCAATTTCTTCCAATGACCTATTTTTCCTCTCAACAACTCCATTTTGTTGAGGAGTTCTTGGTGCAGAAAAATTATGTTCAATACCATGTTCATCACAAAATAATTCAAAATCTTTATTTTCAAATTCACCCCCATGATCACTTCTAATGGATGCAATCTTGAGATTTTTCTTGTTTTGTATGACTTTAGCAAGTTTCCTAAATGCATGGAATGAATCACTTTTATGTGTAATAAATAATGTCCAAGTATATCTAGAGAAATCATCAACTATAACTAAAGCATAGTAATTTCCTCCAAAACTCATGGTTCTAGATGGACCAAATAGATCCATATGCAATAACTGTAATGGTCGAGTGGTTGAAACAACATTTTTAGATTTGAATGAGACTCTTGTTTGTTTGCCCTTTTGACATGCATCGCATAATTTATCTTTTTCAAATTTCAATTTAGGCAAACCAACTACTAAATCCTTTGAAATTAATTTATTTAAGTGATCCATGTTTATGTGAGCAATTCTTTTATGCCATAACCATGGATCATCATCTTTACTTAGAAAGCAATGATTGTTTTCTTGTTTTATGCTTAAGTCTATCATGTAAACATTATTGACTCTATGTCCTACATGCTTTATATCAATGTCATGCTTATGTTCTATAAGACATTTCTGAGAATCAAATGATACTAGATAGCCTTTGTCACATAGTTGACTAACGCTAAGCAGGCTATGCTTAAGACCTTCAACAAGTAGAACATTTTCAATGGAGTTTGAAGAATTTGTACCTATTTTACCCACTCCAAGAATTCTACCTTTGTTGTTGTCACCATATGTTACATGCCCGCTTTTCTTTGGAGATATGTGTGTAAAATTTGATGCATCTCCAGTCATATGTTTTGAGCATCCGCTATCTATGTACCACTTCTTTCTCAAAGATACCTGCATAATCAAGTTTTTGACTTAGGTACCCAAATTTTATTGGGTCCTTGCATGTTAGTATTAACTGAGGATCCTTTTGGGACCCATATCATTTTAATATTACTGTAATTTTTCTTGAAGTAGCAAGTTGATATGCCATGTCCTCTTCTTCCACAGTAAAAACAAGTGATAGAATTAGAATTACATTTTTGTGTGGAAGTGGAAAAGTTTTTATGAACCTTTTGTAGTTTTTCAGATTTATACCCTAGTCCATTTTTATTAGACACATATCTTTGTTTACTTAATATAACATCTAAATTATTTCTACTATATGAAAATTTTGCAAGTGAATTTTTTTAACTCTTTAATTTCTTTTACATATTTATCACAACAACTACAAGAATCTGTTATTTTCTTGTCATTTATAGTGGAGATATTAACTTTTTCATTTGTTTTAGAGATTGAAACTTCATTTCTAAGAAGATCTAATTCTTTGTTTAATTTTGAAATTTCATTTTCTAAATTTGAAATTGTTTTCTTTGATGATGAAACTAATTTTGCAAGTTTAATTGATTCTTTATGCAAATCAGCAAATGCATCTTGCAATTCATCAAAAGAAATAGATAAGTTGTTTGAAGATGTTACCTCTTCATCACTTTCTTCTTGAATTGAGGATGATGCTTTAAGAGCAATTCCTTTCTTTTTCTTATCATTTTCTTCATTTTGGTGCAATCTCAATAGTTCCATCTCGTGTTCCTGCAACTTACCAAATAAAGTGGCAAGAGACATGTTAGACAAATCTCTTGATTCAGAAATAGCCGTTACTTTGGGTTGCCATTCTCTACTTAAACATCTTAGCACCTTGTTTATAAGATCTTCATTTTGAAATTCTTTGCCTAAGGCTGCTAGATGATTTACTATATGTGTAAATCTCTTTTGCATACTCTGAATATTTTCATTTGTATTCATTCTAAATAATTCATACTCATGAGTTAGTGCATTTATCCTAGATCTTTTAACATCTGTAGTTCCTTCATGTGTTAATCGAAGAGTGTCCCACATTTCCTTAGCACTCTTGCAATTTGAAACTCTGAAATATTCATCCATTCCTAGGGCAGATGTTATTATGTTTTTGGCTTTTAGGTTGTATTGTACTCGTTTTCTATCCTCTTCAGACCATCTATCTCTAGGTTTTTCTATGGTTATGCTTTCACTTGATGAACTACCATCTATTGAAACTCTTTCTACTGTGGTGGGTATATAAGGCCCTATTTCAATGGCTTCCCAGATATTTAGATCTATTGCCTCGATAAAAATTTGCATTCGGGTTTTCCAGTAGTGGTAACCCTCTCCATTAAAGATTGGAGGTCTATTGATAGAATTCCCTTCTGGAAATAAGGAATTTGCTGAGGCCATCTTTTTCTTGAAGCTTCTAAACTTTGTACAAGAATGAAGCTCTGATACCACTTGTTAGACAAGTGGCCTCAGATATCTTAAGAAGGGGGGGTTGAATTAAGATATTCCAAACTTTTCTCCTAATTAAAAATCTATCTTACTTTTTACTTAAGTTATGAATTCCCTTAATGACAATCTTCTTAAATATTAATTCAAATGAAGCAACTTGAATTATGAATATAAAGCAATAATAAATAAAGGAGATTAAGGGAAGAGAAAATGCAAACTCAGTTTTATACTGGTTCGGCCACACCCTTGTGCCTACGTCCAGTCCCCAAGCAACCCGCTTGAGAGTTCCACTAACTTGTAAATTCCTTTTACAAGTTCTAAACACACAAGGACAACCCTTCCTTTGTGTTTAGAGATTCTTTACAACAAGAGACTCACAGTCTCTTAATCCCTTAGAGAATGAGAAGAAGAAGAGGAACAAATCTCTCTTGAAAGAGATGGATTTTACAGATTGAGCACTCAATTAATTCCTTAATGAATTGCAATTGAATTGGCCAAGGAATTCTTTAAGAGGATAAAATGAAATTGCTTTTTGAGAGGATAAACACTTTGTTGTTCTGAAAATCTCTGAGCAATTTCGTGTTTAAGTCACATATATATAGACCATTGGTGGTCATGAGTAAAGCCTTTGAAAAGTTGTGACTCTTGAAATTATTTTTCTGAAATTCCTGTCTGGTAATCGATTACAGAAATTGTGTAATCGATTACAGCTTTTAAAATTTGAATTAAAACGTTTACTAACTGCTGGTAATCGATTACCACAATTGTGTAATCGATTACAGCTTTTAAAATTTCGAATTCAAATTTTTATAGCTGTTATAAAACGTATTTGGCCACTGGTAATCGATTACATCCTCTGGTAATCGATTACCAGAGAGTAAAAGCTTTGAAAAACACTTTTTATTTTAAATCACTTGGCCAAACCTTTGCTAATTCAATTAGGAATTCCCTTCCTAATATTCTAGTGATCATCTTGATGTTGTGACTTGTAATCTTGAAGTATTGTCTTGAATTTTAATCTTGAAAAGCCCATTTGCATCAATTGCAACACATCATCATGATCATCATCAAAACATCAAAGCCAATTGCATCTACACATGTTACTGCCTAGCGCTGTTCATGTGTCCTCCACCTTCGAGTTTGGAGCTATGTTTCATGATTGCCTAAGTGCGGACCGTCAAGGCAATCCTCCATTCTCCCCCCTTTTTCGGAGCCCCATGAATGTTATTGCCTAGCGCTGTTAATGTGTCCTCCACCTTCGAGTTTGGAGCTATGTTTCATGATTGCCTAAGTGCGGACCCTCAAGTGCAATCCTCCATTCTCCCCCTTTCTTTTTCGGAGACCCATGAATGTTATTGCCTAGCGCTGTTCATGTGTCCTCCACCTTCGAGATTGGAGCTATGTTTCATGATTGCCTAAGTGTCGACCCTCAAGTGCATTCCTCCATTCTCCCTTTTTTTTTTCGAAGACCCATGAATGTTATTGCCTAGCGTTGTTCATGTGTCCTCCACCTTCGAGTTTGGAGCTATGTTTCACGATTGCCTAAGTGTGGACCCTCAAGGCCATCCTCCATTCTCCCCCTTTTTCGGAGCCCCATCAATGTTATTGCCTAGCGCTGTTCATGTCTCCTCGACCTTCGAGTTGGGAGCTATATTTCATGATTTCCTAAGTGCGGACGCTCAAGGCAATCCTCCATTCTCCCTCTTTTTCGGAGCCCCGTGAATTTTATTGCCTAGCGCTATTCATGTGTCCTCCACCTTCGAGTTTGGAGCTATGTTTCACGATTGCCTAAGTGCGGACCCTCAAGGCAATCCGCCATTATCCCTTTTTTTTTTCGGAACCCCATGAATGTTATTGCCTAGCGCTATTCATGTGCCCTCCACCTTCGAGTTTGGAGCTATGTTTCATGATTGCCTAAGTGCGGACGCTCAAGGCAATCCTCCATTCTCCCCCTTTTATGGAGCCCCATGAATGTCATTGTCTAGCACTGTTCACGTGTCCTACACCTTCAAGTTTGGAGTTATGTTTCATGATTGCCTAAGTGCGGACCCTCAAGGCAATCCTCCATTCTCCCCCTTTTTTGGAGCCCCATGAATGTCATTGTCTAGCACTATTCACGTGTCCTCCACCTTCAAGTTTGGAGCTATGTTTCATGATTGCCTAAGTGCGGACCCTCAAGGCAATCCTCCATACTCCCCCTTTTTCGGAGCCCCATGAATTTTATTGCCTAGCACTGTTCATGTGTCCTCAACCTTCGAGTTTGGAGCTATGTTTCATGATTGCCTTAGTGCGGACCCTCAAGGCAATCCTCCATTCTCCCCCTTTTTTGGAGCCCCATGAATGTCATTGTCTAGCACTGTTCACGTGTCCTCCACCTTCAAGTTTGGAGCTATGTTTCATGATTGCCTAAGTGCGGACCCTCAAGGCAATCCTCCATTCTCCCCCTTTTTTTGAGCCCCATGAATGTCATTGTCTAGCACTGTTCACTTGTCCTCCACCTTCAAGTTTGGAGCTATGTTTCATGATTGCCAAAGTGCGGACCCTCAAGGCAATCCTCCATTCTCCCCCTTTTTCGGAGCCCCATGAATTTTATTGCCTAGCGCTGTTCATGTGTCCTCCACCTTCGAGTTTGGAGCTATATTTCACGATTGCCTAAGTGCGGACCCTCAAGGCAATCCGCCATTCTCCCTTTTTTTTTTTTGGAGACCCATGAATGTTATTGCCTAGCGCTGTTCATGTGCCCACCACCTTCGAGTTTGGAGCTATGTTTCATGATTGCCTAAGTGCGGATCCTCAAGGCAATCCTCCATTCTCCCCCTTTTTTGGAGCCCTATGAATGTTACTGCCTAGCGCTGTTCATGTGTCCTCCACCTTCGAGTTTGGAGCTATGTTTCATGATTGCCTAAGTGCGGACCGTCAAGGCAATCCTCCATTCTCCCCCCTTTTTCGGAGCCCCATGAATGTTATTGCCTAGCGCTGTTAATGTGTCCTCCACCTTCGAGTTTGGAGCTATGTTTCATGATTGCCTAAGTGCGGACCCTCAAGTGCAATCCTCCATTCTCCCCCTTTCTTTTTCGGAGACCCATGAATGTTATTGCCTAGCGCTGTTCATGTGTCCTCCACCTTCGAGATTGGAGCTATGTTTCATGATTGCCTTAGTGCGGACCCTCAAGGCAATCCTCCATTCTCCCCCTTTTTTGGAGCCCCATGAATGTCATTGTCTAGCACTGTTCACGTGTCCTCCACCTTCAAGTTTGGAGCTATGTTTCATGATTGCCTAAGTGCGGACCCTCAAGGCAATCCTCCATTCTCCCTTTTTTTTTTTTGGAGACCCATGAATGTTATTGCCTAGCGCTGTTCATGTGCCCACCACCTTCGAGTTTGGAGCTATGTTTCATGATTGCCTAAGTGCGGATCCTCAAGGCAATCCTCCATTCTCCCCCTTTTTTGGAGCCCTATGAATGTTACTGCCTAGCGCTGTTCATGTGTCCTCCACCTTCGAGTTTGGAGCTATGTTTCATGATTGCCTAAGTGCGGACCGTCAAGGCAATCCTCCATTCTCCCCCCTTTTTCGGAGCCCCATGAATGTTATTGCCTAGCGCTGTTAATGTGTCCTCCACCTTCGAGTTTGGAGCTATGTTTCATGATTGCCTAAGTGCGGACCCTCAAGTGCAATCCTCCATTCTCCCCCTTTCTTTTTCGGAGACCCATGAATGTTATTGCCTAGCGCTGTTCATGTGTCCTCCACCTTCGAGATTGGAGCTATGTTTCATGATTGCCTAAGTGTCGACCCTCAAGTGCATTCCTCCATTCTCCCTTTTTTTTTTCGAAGACCCATGAATGTTATTGCCTAGCGTTGTTCATGTGTCCTCCACCTTCGAGTTTGGAGCTATGTTTCACGATTGCCTAAGTGTGGACCCTCAAGGCCATCCTCCATTCTCCCCCTTTTTCGGAGCCCCATCAATGTTATTGCCTAGCGCTGTTCATGTCTCCTCGACCTTCGAGTTGGGAGCTATATTTCATGATTTCCTAAGTGCGGACGCTCAAGGCAATCCTCCATTCTCCCTCTTTTTCGGAGCCCCGTGAATTTTATTGCCTAGCGCTATTCATGTGTCCTCCACCTTCGAGTTTGGAGCTATGTTTCACGATTGCCTAAGTGCGGACCCTCAAGGCAATCCGCCATTATCCCTTTTTTTTTTCGGAACCCCATGAATGTTATTGCCTAGCGCTATTCATGTGCCCTCCACCTTCGAGTTTGGAGCTATGTTTCATGATTGCCTAAGTGCGGACGCTCAAGGCAATCCTCCATTCTCCCCCTTTTATGGAGCCCCATGAATGTCATTGTCTAGCACTGTTCACGTGTCCTACACCTTCAAGTTTGGAGTTATGTTTCATGATTGCCTAAGTGCGGACCCTCAAGGCAATCCTCCATTCTCCCCCTTTTTTGGAGCCCCATGAATGTCATTGTCTAGCACTATTCACGTGTCCTCCACCTTCAAGTTTGGAGCTATGTTTCATGATTGCCTAAGTGCGGACCCTCAAGGCAATCCTCCATACTCCCCCTTTTTCGGAGCCCCATGAATTTTATTGCCTAGCGCTGTTCATGTGTCCTCAACCTTCGAGTTTGGAGCTATGTTTCATGATTGCCTTAGTGCGGACCCTCAAGGCAATCCTCCATTCTCCCCCTTTTTTGGAGCCCCATGAATGTCATTGTCTAGCACTGTTCACGTGTCCTCCACCTTCAAGTTTGGAGCTATGTTTCATGATTGCCTAAGTGCGGACCCTCAAGGCAATCCTCCATTCTCCCCCTTTTTCGGAGCCCCATGAATTTTATTGCCTAGCGCTGTTCATGTGTCCTCCACCTTTGAGTTTGGAGCTATGTTTCACGATTGCGTAAGTGCGGACCCTCAAGGCAATCCGCCATTCTCCCTTTTTTTTTTCGGAGACCCATGAATGTTATTGCCTAGCGCTGTTCATGTGCCCTCCACCTTCGAGTTTGGAGCTATGTTTCATGATTGCCTAAGTGCGGACCCTCAAGGCAATCCTCCATTCTCCCCCTTTTTTGGAGCCCCATGAATGTCATTGTCTAGCACTGTTCACGTGTCCTCCACCTTCAAGTTTGGAGCTATTTTCATGATTGCCTAAGTGCGGACCCTCAAGGCAATCCTCCATTCTCCCCCTTTTTCGGAGCCCCATGAATGTCATTGTCTAGCACTGTTCACGTGTCCTCCACCTTCAAGTTTGGAGCTATTTTCATGATTGCCTAAGTGCGGACCCTCAAGGCAATCCTCCATTCTCCCCCTTTTTCGGAGACCCATGAATGTTATTGCCTAGCGCTGTTCATGTGTCCTCCACCTTCGAGATTGGAGCTATGTTTCATGATTGCCTAAGTGTCGACCCTCAAGTGCATTCCTCCATTCTCCCTTTTTTTTTTCGAAGACCCATGAATGTTATTGCCTAGCGTTGTTCATGTGTCCTCCACCTTCGAGTTTGGAGCTATGTTTCACGATTGCCTAAGTGTGGACCCTCAAGGCCATCCTCCATTCTCCCCCTTTTTCGGAGCCCCATCAATGTTATTGCCTAGCGCTGTTCATGTCTCCTCGACCTTCGAGTTGGGAGCTATATTTCATGATTTCCTAAGTGCGGACGCTCAAGGCAATCCTCCATTCTCCCTCTTTTTCGGAGCCCCGTGAATTTTATTGCCTAGCGCTATTCATGTGTCCTCCACCTTCGAGTTTGGAGCTATGTTTCACGATTGCCTAAGTGCGGACCCTCAAGGCAATCCGCCATTATCCCTTTTTTTTTTCGGAACCCCATGAATGTTATTGCCTAGCGCTATTCATGTGCCCTCCACCTTCGAGTTTGGAGCTATGTTTCATGATTGCCTAAGTGCGGACGCTCAAGGCAATCCTCCATTCTCCCCCTTTTATGGAGCCCCATGAATGTCATTGTCTAGCACTGTTCACGTGTCCTACACCTTCAAGTTTGGAGTTATGTTTCATGATTGCCTAAGTGCGGACCCTCAAGGCAATCCTCCATTCTCCCCCTTTTTTGGAGCCCCATGAATGTCATTGTCTAGCACTATTCACGTGTCCTCCACCTTCAAGTTTGGAGCTATGTTTCATGATTGCCTAAGTGCGGACCCTCAAGGCAATCCTCCATACTCCCCCTTTTTCGGAGCCCCATGAATTTTATTGCCTAGCGCTGTTCATGTGTCCTCAACCTTCGAGTTTGGAGCTATGTTTCATGATTGCCTTAGTGCGGACCCTCAAGGCAATCCTCCATTCTCCCCCTTTTTTGGAGCCCCATGAATGTCATTGTCTAGCACTGTTCACGTGTCCTCCACCTTCAAGTTTGGAGCTATGTTTCATGATTGCCTAAGTGCGGACCCTCAAGGCAATCCTCCATTCTCCCCCTTTTTCGGAGCCCCATGAATTTTATTGCCTAGCGCTGTTCATGTGTCCTCCACCTTTGAGTTTGGAGCTATGTTTCACGATTGCGTAAGTGCGGACCCTCAAGGCAATCCGCCATTCTCCCTTTTTTTTTTCGGAGACCCATGAATGTTATTGCCTAGCGCTGTTCATGTGCCCTCCACCTTCGAGTTTGGAGCTATGTTTCATGATTGCCTAAGTGCGGACCCTCAAGGCAATCCTCCATTCTCCCCCTTTTTTGGAGCCCCATGAATGTCATTGTCTAGCACTGTTCACGTGTCCTCCACCTTCAAGTTTGGAGCTATTTTCATGATTGCCTAAGTGCGGACCCTCAAGGCAATCCTCCATTCTCCCCCTTTTTCGGAGCCCCATGAATGTCATTGTCTAGCACTGTTCACGTGTCCTCCCCCTTCAAGTTTGGAGCTATGTTTCATGATTGCCTAAGTGCGGACCCTCAAGGCAATCCTCCATTCTCCCCCTTTTTCGGAGCCCCATGAATTTTATTGCCTAGCGCTGTTCATGTGTCCTCCACCTTTGAGTTTGGAGCTATGTTTCACGATTGCGTAAGTGCGGACCCTCAAGGCAATCCTCCATTCTCTCCCTTTTTTGGAGCCCCATGAATGTCATTGTCTAGCACTGTTCACGTGTCCTCCACCTTCAAGTTTGGAGCTATGTTTCATGATTGCCTAAGTGCGGACCCTCAAGGCAATCCTCCATTCTCCCCCTTTTTTGGAGCCCCATGAATGTCATTGTCTAGCACTGTTCACGTGTCCTCCACCTTCAAGTTTGGAGCTATTTTCATGATTGCCTAAGTGCGGACCCTCAAGGCAATCCTCCATTCTCCCCCTTTTTCGGAGCCCCATGAATGTTATTGCCTAGCGCTGTTCATGTGTCCTCCACCTTCGAGTTTGGAGCTATGTTTCATGATTGCCTAAGTGCCGACCCTCAAGTGCAATCCTCCATTCTCCCCCTTTCTTTTACGGAGCCCCATGAATGTTATTGCCAAGCGCTGTTCATGTGTCCTCCACCTTCGAGATGGGAGCTATGTTTCATGATTGCCTATGTGCGGACCCTCAAGGCAATTCTCCATTCTCCCCCTTTATCGGAGCCCCATGAATGTTATTGCCTAGCGCTGTTCATGTGTCCTCCACCTTCGAGATTGGAGCTATGTTTCATGATTGCCTATGTGCGGACCCTCAAGGCAATCCTCCATTCTCCCCCTTTTTCGAGCCCCATGAATGTTATTGCCTAGCACTGTTCATGTGTCCTCAACCTTCAAGTTTGGAGCTATGTTTCATGATTGCCTAAGTGCGGACCCTCTCGGCAATCCTCCATTCTCCCCCATTTTTGGAGCCCCATGAATGTTATTGTCTTGCACTGTTCATGTGTCCACCACCTTCGAGTTTGGAGCTATGTTTCATGATTGCCTAAGTGCGGACCCTCAAGGCAATCCTCCATTGTCCCCCTTTTTTCGGAGCCCCATGACTGTTATTGCATAGCGCTGTTCATGTGTCCTCCACCTTCGAGTTTGGAGCTATGTTTCATGATTGCCATAGTGCGGACCCTCAAGGCAATCCTCCATCCTCCCCCTTTTTCGGAGTCCCATGAATGTTATTGCCTAGCGCTGTTCATGTGTCCACCACCTTCGAGTTTGGAGCTATGTTTCATGATTGCCTAAGTGCGGACCCTTAGGGCAATCCTCCATTCTCCCCCATATTCGGAGCCCCATGAATGTTATTGCCTAGCGCTGTTCATGTGTCATCCACCTTCGAGTTTGGAGCTTTGTTTCATGATTGCCTAAGTGCCGACCCTCAAGGCAATCCTCCATGCTCCCCCATTTTTGGAGCCCCATGAATGTTATTGTCTTGCACTGTTCATGTGTCCACCACCTTCGAGTTTGGAGCTATGTTTCATGATTGCCTAAGTGCGGACCCTCAAGGCAATCCTCCATTCTCCCCCTTTTTTCGGAGCCCCATGACTGTTATTGCCTAGCGCTGTTCTTGTGTCCTCCACCTTCGAGTTTGGAGCTATGTTTCATGATTGCCATAGTGCGGACCCTCAAGGCAATCCTCCATCCTCCCCCTTTTTCGGAGCCCCATGAATGTTATTGCCTAGCGCTGTTCATGTGTCCACCACCTTCGAGTTTGGAGCTATGTTTCATGATTGCCTAAGTGCGGACCCTCAAGGCAATCCTCCATTCTCCACCTTTTTTGGAGCCCCATGAATGCTATTGCCTAGCGCTGTTCATGTGTCCACCACCTTCGAGTTTGGAGCTATGTTTCATGATTGCCTAAGTGCGGACCCTTAGGGCAATCCTCCATTCTCCCCCATTTTCGGAGCCCCATGAATGTTATTGCCTAGCGCTCTTCATGTGTCCTCCACCTTCGAGTTTGGAGCTATGTTTCATGATTGCCTAAGTGCCGACCCTCAAGTGCAATCCTCCATTCTCCCCCTTTCTTTTACGGAGCCCCATGAATGTTATTGCCAAGCGCTGTTCATGTGTCCTCCACCTTCGAGATGGGAGCTATGTTTCATGATTGCCTATGTGCGGACCCTCAAGGCAATTCTCCATTCTCCCCCTTTATCGGAGCCCCATGAATGTTATTGCCGAGAGCTGTTCATATGTCCTCCACCTTCGAGATTGGAGCTATGTTTCATGATTGCCTATGTGCGGACCCTCAAGGCAATCCTCCATTCTCCCCCTTTTTCGAGCACCATGAATGTTATTGCCTAGCACTGTTCATGTGTCCTCAACCTTCAAGTTTGGAGCTATGTTTCATGATTGCCTAAGTACGGACCCTCTCGGCAATCCTCCATTCTCTCCCATTTTTGGAGCACAATGAATGTTATTGTCTTGCACTGTTCATGTGTCCACCACCTTCGAGTTTGGAGCTATGTTTCATGATTGCCTAAGTGTGGACCCTCAAGGCAATCCTCCATTCTCCCCCTTTTTTCGGAGCCCCATGACTGTTATTGCCTAGCGCTGTTCTTGTGTCCTCCACCTTCGAGTTTGGAGCTATGTTTCATGATTGCCATAGTGCGGACCCTCAAGGCAATCCTCCATCCTCCCCCTTTTTCGGAGCCCCATGAATGTTATTGCCTAGCGCTGTTCATGTGTCCACCACCTTCGAGTTTGGAGCTATGTTTCATGATTGCCTAAGTGCGGACCCTCAAGGCAATCCTCCATTCTCCACCTTTTTTGGAGCCCCATGAATGCTATTGCCTAGCGCTGTTCATGTGTCCACCACCTTCGAGTTTGGAGCTATGTTTCATGATTGCCTAAGTGCGGACCCTTAGGGCAATCCTCCATTCTCCCCCATTTTCGGAGCCCCATGAATGTTATTGCCTAGCGCTCTTCATGTGTCCTCCACCTTCGAGTTTGGAGCTATGTTTCATGATTGCCTAAGTGCCGACCCTCAAGTGCAATCCTCCATTCTCCCCCTTTCTTTTACGGAGCCCCATGAATGTTATTGCCAAGCGCTGTTCATGTGTCCTCCACCTTCGAGATGGGAGCTATGTTTCATGATTGCCTATGTGCGGACCCTCAAGGCAATTCTCCATTCTCCCCCTTTATCGGAGCCCCATGAATGTTATTGCCGAGAGCTGTTCATGTGTCCTCCACCTTCGAGATTGGAGCTATGTTTCATGATTGCCTATGTGCGGACCCTCAAGGCAATCCTCCATTCTCCCCCTTTTTCAAGCCTCTTGAATGTTATTGCCTAGCACTGTTCATGTGTCCTCAACCTTCAAGTTTGGAGCTATGTTTCATGATTACCTAAGTGCGGACCCTCAAGGCAATCCTCCATTCTCCCCCATTTTTGGAGCCCCATGAATGTTATTGTCTTGCACTGTTCATGTGTCCACCACCTTCGAGTTTGGAGCTATGTTTCATGATTGCCTAAGTGCGGACCCTCAAGGCAATCCTCCATTCTCCCCCTTTTTTCGGAGCCCCATGACTGTTATTGCCTAGCGCTGTTCATGTGTCCTCCACCTTCGAGTTTGGAGCTATGTTTCGTGATTGCCATAGTGTGGACCCTCAAGGCAATCCTCCATCCTCCCCCTTTTTCGGAGCCCCATGAATGTTGTTGCCTAGCGCTGTTCATGTGTCAACCACCTTCGAGTTTGGAGCTATGTTTCATGATTGCCTAAGTGCGGACCCTTAGGGCAATCCTCCATTGTCCCCCTTTTTTCGGAGCCCCATGACTGTTATTGCCTAGCGCTGTTCATGTGTCCTCCACCTTCGAGTTTGGAGCTATGTTTCATGATTGCCTAAGTGCGGACCCTCAAGGCAATCGTCCATTCTCCCTCTTTTTTCGGAGCCCCATGAATGTTATTGCCTAGCGCTGTTCATGTGTCCTCCACCTTCGAGTTTGGAGCTATGTTTCATGATTGCCTAAGTGCGGACCCTCAAGTGCAATCCTCCATTCTACCCCTTTTTTCGGAGACCCATGAATGTTATTGCGTAGCCCTGTTCATGTGTCCTCAACCTTCGAGTTTAGAGCTATGTTTCATGATTGCCTAAGTGCGGACCATCAAGGCAATCCTCCATTCTCCCCCTTTTTCGGAGCCCCATGAATGTAATTGTCTAGCACTGTTCATGTGTCCTCCACCTTCGAATTTGGAGCTATGTTTCATGATTGCCAAAGTGCGGACCCTCAAGGCAATCCTCCATTCTCCCCCTTTTTCGGAGCCCCATGCATGTTAATGCCAAGTGCTGTTCATGTGTCCTCCACCTTCGAGTTTGGAGCTATGTTTCACGATTGCCTAAGTGCGGACCCTCAAGGCAATCCTCCATTCTCCCCCTTATTTGGAGCCCCATGAATGTTGTTGCCTAGCGCTGTTCATGTGTCCTCCACCTTCGAGTTTGGATCTATGTTTCATGATTTCCTAAGTGCGGACCCTCAAGGCAATCCTCCATTCTCCCCCTTTTTTCGGAGCCCCATGAATGTTATTGCCTAGCGCTGTTCATGTGTCCTCCACCTTCGAGTTTGGAGATATGTTTCATGGTTGCCTAAGTGCGGACCCTCAAGTGCAATCCTCAATTCTCCCCCTTTTTTCGGAGCCCCATGAATGTTATTCCCTAGCGCTGTTCATGTGTCCTCCACCTTTGAGTTTGGAGCTATGTTTCATGATTGCCTATGTGAGGACCCTCAAGTGCAATCCTCCATTATCCACCTTTTTTCGGGGACCCATGAATGTTATTGCCTATCGCTGTTCATTTGTCCTCAACCTTCGAGTTTGGAGCTATGTTTCATGATTGCCTAAGTGCGGACCCTCAAGGCAATCCTCCATTCTCCCCCTTTTTCGAAGCGCCTTGAATGTTATTGCCAAGCACTGTTCATGTGTCCTCCACCTTCGAGTTTGGAGCTATGTTTCACGATTGCTTAAGTGCGGACCCTCAAGGGAATCCTCCATTCTCCCCCTTTTTCGGAGCCTCATGAATGTAATTGTCTAGCACTGTACATGTGTCCTCCACCTTCGACTTTGGAGCTATGTTTCATGATTGCCTAAGTGCGGACCCTCAAGGCAATCCTCCATTCTCCCCCTTTTTCGGAGCCCCATGAATGTTATTGCCTAGCGCTGTTCTTGTGTCCTCCACCTTCAAGTTTGGAGCTATGTTTCATGATTGCCTAAGTGCGGACCCTCAAGGCAATCCTCTATTCTCCCCCTTTTTTCGGAGCCCCATGAATGTTCTTGCCTAGCGCTGTTCATGTGTCCTCCACCTTCGAGTGTGGAGCTATGTTTCATGATTGCCTAAGTGCGGACCCTCAAGTCAATCCTTCATTTCTCCCCTTTTTCAGAGCCCCATGAATGTTATTGTCTAGCACCGTTCATGTGTCCTCCACCTTCGAGTTTGGAGCTATGTTTCATGATTGCCTAAGTGCGGACCCTCAAGGCAATCCTCCATTCTTCCCCTTTTTCGGAGCCCCATGAATGTTGTTTTGTAGCATTGTTCATGTGTCCTCCACCTTCGAGTTCGGAGCTATGTTTCACGATTGCCTAAGTGTGGACCCTCAAGTGCAATCCTCCATTCTCCCCCTTTATTTTTCGGAGCCCCATGAATGTTATTGCCAAGCGCTGTTCATGTGACCTCCACCTTCGAGTTTGGAGCTATGTTTCACGATTGCCTAAGTGCGGACCCTCAAGGCAATCCTCCATTCTCCCCCTTTTTCGGAGCCCCATGAATGTTATTGCCTAGTACTGTTCATGTGTCCTCCACCTTCGAGTTTGAAGCTATGTTTCATGATTGCCTAAGTGCGGACCCTCAAGTCAATCCTCCATTCTCCTCCTTTTTCGGAGCCCCATGAATGTTATTGCCTAGCGCTGTTCATGTGTCCTCCACCTTCGAGTTTGGAGCTATGTTTCATGATTGCCTAAGTGCGGACCCTCAAGGCAATCCTCCATTTCTCTCCTTTTTCGGAGCCCCATGAATGTTATTGTCTAGCACCGTTCATGTGTCCTCCACATCCGAGTTTGGAGCTATGTTTCATGATTGCCTAAGTGTGGTCCCTCAAGTACAATCCTCCATTCTCCCCTTTTTTTTTCGGAGCCCCATGAATGTTATTGCCTAGCGTTGTTCATGTGTCCTCCACCTTCGAGTTTGGTGCTATGTTTCACGATTGCCTAAGTGTGGAACCTCAAGGCAATCCTCCATTCTACCCCTTTTTTCGGAGCCCCATGAATGTTCTTGCCTAGCGCTGTTCCTTTGTCCTCCACCTTCGAGTTTGGAGCTATGTTTCATGATTGCCTAAGTGCGGACCCTCAAGTCAATCCTAAAATTCTCCCCTTTTTCAGAGCCCCATGAATGTTATTGTCTAGCACTGTTCATGTGTCCTCCACCTCCGAGTTTGGAGCTATGTTTCATGATTGCCTAAGTGCGGACCCTCAAGGCAATCCTCCATTCTCCCCATTTTTCGGAGCACCATGAATGTTATTGCCGAGCGCCGTTCATGTGTCCTCCACCTTCGAGTTTGGAGCTATGTTTCATGATTGCCTAAGTGCGGACCCTCAAGGCAATCCTCCATTTCTCCCCTTTTTCGGAGCCCCATGAATGTTATTGCCGAGCGCCGTTCATGTGTCCTCCACCTTCGAGTTTGGAGCTATGTTTCATGATTGCCTAAGTGCGGACCCTGAAGGCAATCCTCCAATCTTCCCCTTTTTCGGAGACCCATGAATGTTATTTCCTAGCGCTGTTTATGTGTCCTCCACCTTCGAGTTTGGAGCTATTTTTCATGATTGCCTAAGTGCGGACCCTGAAGGCAATCCTCCATTCTTCCCCTTTTTCGGAGCCCCTTGACTGTTATTCTCTAGCACTGTTCATGTGTCCTCCACCTTCGAGTTTGGAGCTATGTTTCACGATTGCCTAAGTATGGTCCCTCAAGTACAATCCTCCATTCTCCTTTTTTTTTTTTCGGAGCCCCATGAATGTTATTGCCTAGCGCTGTTCATGTGTCCTCCACCTTCGAGTTTGGAGCTATGTTTCACGATTGGCTAAGTGTGGACCCTCAAGGCAATCCTCCATTCTCCCCCATTTTCGGAGCCCCATGAATGTAATTGTCTAGCACTGTTCATGTGTCCTCCACCTTCGAGTTTGGAGCTATGTTTCATGATTGCCTAAGTGCGGACCCTCAAGGCAATCCTCCATTCTCCCCCTTTTTCGGAGCCCCATGAATTTTATTGCCTAGCGCTGTTCATGTGTCCTCCACCTTCGAGTTTGGTGCTATGTTTCACGATTGCCTAAGTGTGGAACCTCAAGGCAATCCTCCATTCTCCCCTTTTTTCGGAGCCCCATGAATGTTATTGCCTAGCGCTGTTCATGTGTCCTCCACCTTCGAGTTTGGAGCTATGTTTCACGATTGCCTAAGTGTGGACCCTCAAGGCAATCCTCCATTCTCCCCCTTTTTCGGAGCCCCATGAATGTAATTGTCTAGCACTGTTCATGTGTCCTCCACCTTCGAGTTTGGAGCTATGTTTCATGATTGCCTAAGTGCGGACCCTCAAGGCAATCCTCCATTCTCCCCCTTTTTCGGAGCCCCATGAATTTTGTTGCCTAGCGCTGTTCATGTGTCCTCCACCTTCGAGTTTGGAGCTATGTTTCATGATTGCCTAAGTGCGGACCCTGAAGGCAATCCTCCATTCTCCCCTTTTTCGGAGCCCCATGACTGTTATTGTCTAGCACTGTTCATGTGTACTCCACCTTCGAGTTTGGAGCTATGTTTCACGATTGCCTAAGTATGGTCCCTCAACTACAATCCTCCATTCTCCCCTTTTTTTTCGGAGCCCCATGAATGTTATTGCCTAGCGCTGTTCATGTGTCCTCCACCTTCGAGTTTGGAGCTATGTTTCACGATTGCCTAAGTGTGGACCCTCAAGGCAATCCTCCATTCTCCCCCTTTTTTCGGAGCCCCATGAATGTTATTGCCTAGCGCTGTTCATGTGTCCTCCACCTTCGAGTTTGGAGCTATGTTTCATGATTGCCTAAGTGCGGACCCTCAAGGCAATCCTCCATTCTTCCCCTTTTTCGGAGCCCCATGAATGTTGTTGTCTAGCATTGTTCATGTGTCCTCCACCTTCGAGTTCGGAGCTATGTTTCACGATTGCCTAAGTGCGGACCTCAAGTCAATCCTCCATTCTCCCTTTTTTTCGGAGCCCCATGAATGTTATTGCCTAGCGCTGTTCATGTGTCCTCCACCTTCGAGTTTGGAGCTATGTTTCATGATTGCCTAAGTGCGGACCCTCAAGGCAATCCTCCATTCTCCCCCTTTTTCGGAGCCCCATGAATGTTATTGCCTAGCACTGTTCATGTGTCCTCCACCTTCGAGTTTGGAGCTATGTTTCACGATTGCCTAAGTTGGACCCTCAAGTCAATCCTCCATTCTCCCCTTTTTTCGGAGCCCCATGAATGTTATTGCCGAGCGCTGTTCATGTGTCCTCCACCTTCGAGTTTGGAGCTATGTTTCACGATTGCCTAAGTGTGGACGCTCAAGGCAATCCTCCATTCTCCCCTTTTTCGGAGCCCCATGAATGTTATTGCCTAGCGCTGTTCATGTGTCCTCCACCTTCGAGTTTGGAGCTATGTTTCACGATTGCCTAAGTGTGGACCCTCAAGGCAATCCTCCATTCTCCCCTTTTTTCGGAGCCCCATGAATGTTATTGCCTAGCGCTGTTCATGTGTCCTCCACCTTCGAGTTTGGAGCTATGTTTCATGATTGCCTAAGTGCGGACCCTCAAGTCAATCCTAAATTTCTCCCCTTTTTCGGAGCCCCATGAATGTTATTGTCTAGCACCGTTCATGTGTCCTCCACCTTCGAGTTTGGAGCTATGTTTCATGATTGCCTAAGTGCGGACCCTCAAGGCAATCCTCCATTCTCCCCTTTTTCGGAGCCCCATGAATGTTATTGCCTAGCGCTGTTCATGTGTCCTCCACCTTCGAGTTTGGAGCTATGTTTCATGATTGCCTAAGTGCGGACCCTCAAGTCAATCCTCCATTTCTCCCCTTTTTCGGAGCCCCATGAATGTTATTGCCTAGCGCTGTTCATGTGTCCTCCACCTTCGAGTTTGGAGCTATGTTTCATGATTGCCTAAGTGCGGACCCTAAGGCAATCCTCCATTCTCCCCTTTTTCGGAGCCCCATGAATGTTATTGTCTAGCATGTTCATGTGTCCTCCACCTTCGAGTTTGGAGCTATGTTTCACGATTGCCTAAGTGGGACCCTCAAGGCAATCCTCCATTCTCCCTTTTTTCGGAGCCCCATGAATGTTATTGCCTAGCGCTGTTCATGTGTCCTCCACCTTCGAGTTTGGAGCTATGTTTCACGATTGCCTAAGTGTGGACCCTCAAGGCAATCCTCCATTCTCCCCCTTTTTCGGAGCCCCATGAATGTAATTGTCTAGCACTGTTCATGTGTCCTCCACCTTCGAGTTTGGAGCTATGTTTCATGATTGCCTAAGTGCGGACCCTCAAGGCAATCCTCCATTCTCCCCTTTTTCGGAGCCCCATGAATGTTATTGTCTAGCCTGTTCATGTGTCCTCCACCTTCGAGTTTGGAGCTATGTTTCATGATTGCCTAAGTGCGGACCCTCAAGGCAATCCTCCATTCTCCCCCTTTTTCGGAGCCCCATGAATGTTATTGCCTAGCGCTGTTCATGTGTCCTCCACCTTCGAGTTTGGAGCTATGTTTCACGATTGCCTAAGTGCGGACCCTCAAGGCAATCCTCCATTCTCCCCTTTTTCGGAGCCCCATGAATGTTATTGCCTAGCGCTGTTCATGTGTCCTCCACCTTCGAGTTTGGAGCTATGTTTCATCATTGCCTAAGTGTGGACCCTCAAGGCAATCCTCCATTCTCCCCCTTTTTCGGAGCCCCATGAATGTTATTGCCTAGCGCTGTTCATGTGTCCTCCACCTTCGAGTTTGGAGCTATGTTTCATGATTGCCTAAGTGCAGACCCTCAAGTCAATCCTAAATTTCTCCACTTTTTCGGAGCCCCATGAATGTTATTGCTAGCACTGTTCATGTGTCCTCCACCTTCGAGTTTGGAGCTATGTTTCATGATTGCCTAAGTGCGGACCCTCAAGGCAATCCTCATTCTCCCCCTTTTTCGGAGCCCCATGAATGTTATTGCCTAGCGCTGTTCATGTGACCTCCACCTTCGAGTTTGGAGCTATGTTTCATGATTGCCTAAGTGCGGACCCTCAAGGCAATCCTCCATTCTCCCCCTTTTTCGGAGCCCCATGAATGTTATTGCCTAGCGCTGTTCATGTGTCCTCCACCTTCGAGTTTGGAGCTATGTTTCATGATTGCCTAAGTGCGGACCCTCAAGGCAATCCTCCATTCTCCCCTTTTTCGGAGCCCCATGAATGTTAATGTCTAGCATTGTTCATGTGTCCTCCACCTTCGAGTTTGGAGCTATGTTTCATGATTGCCTAAGTGCGGACCCTCAAGGCAATCCTCCATTCTCCCCTTTTTCGGAGCCCCATGAATGTTATTGCTAGCGCTGTTCATGTGTCCTCCACCTTCGAGTTTGGAGCTATGTTTCACGATTGCCTAAGTGCGGACCCTCAAGGCAATCCTCCATTCTCCCCTTTTTTCGGAGCCCCATGAATGTTATTGCCTAGCGCTGTTCATGTGTCCTCCACCTTCGAGTTTGGAGCTATGTTTCATGATTGCCTAAGTGCGGACCCTCAAGGCAATCCTCCATTCTCCCCTTTTTCGGAGCCCCATGAATGTTATTGCCTAGCGCTGTTCATGTGTCCTCCACCTTCGAGTTTGGAGCTATGTTTCATGATTGCCTAAGTGCGGACCCTCAAGGCAATCCTCCATTCTCCCCCTTTTTTCGGAGCCCCATGAATGTTCTTGCCTAGCGATGTTCATGTGTCCTCCACCTTTGAGTTTGGAGCTATGTTTCATGATTGCCTAAGTGCGGACCCTCAAGTCAATCCTCCATTCTCCCCCTTTTTCGGAGCCCCATGAATGTTATTGCTAGCACTGTTCATGTGTCCTCCACCTTCGAGTTTGGAGCTATGTTTCATGATTGCCTAAGTGCGGACCCTCAAGGCAATCCTCCATTCTCCCCTTTTTCGGAGCCCCATGAATGTTATTGCTAGCACTGTTCATGTGTCCTCCACCTTCG
This sequence comes from Glycine soja, assembly GCF_004193775.1. Classification (NCBI taxonomy): domain Eukaryota; kingdom Viridiplantae; phylum Streptophyta; class Magnoliopsida; order Fabales; family Fabaceae; genus Glycine; species Glycine soja. Next base: position 23,970 of record NW_021143634.1, read on the forward strand.
AGTTTGGAGCTATGTTTCACGATTGCCTAAGTGCGGACCCTCAAGGCAACCCTCCATTCTCCCCCTTTCTTTTTTGGAGCCCCATGAATGTTATTGCTTAGCGCTTTTCATGTGACCTCCACCTTCGAGTTTGGAGCTATGTTTCACGATTGCCTAAGTGCGGACCCTCAAGGCAATCCTCCATTCTCCCCCTTTTTTCGGAGCCCCATGAATGTTATTGCCTAGTACTGTTCATGTGTCCTCCACCTTCGAGTTTGGAGCTATGTTTCATGATTGCCTAAGTGCGGACCCTCAAGGCAATCCTCCATTCTCCCCCTTTTTTGGAGCCCCATGAATGTTATTGCCTAGCGCTGTTCATGTGTCCTCCACCTTCGAGTTTGGAGCTATGTTTCATGATTGCCTAAGTGCGGACCCTCAAGGCAATCCTCCATTCTCCCCTTTTTCGGAGCCCCATGAATGTTATTGTCTAGCACTGTTCATGTGTCCTCCACCTTCGAGTTTGGAGCTATGTTCATGATTGCCTAAGTGCGGACCCTCAAGGCAATCCTCCATTCTCCCCTTTTTCGGAGCCCCATGAATGTTATTGTCTAGCACTGTTCATGTGTCCTCCACCTTCGAGTTTGGAGCTATGTTTCATGATTGCCTAAGTGCGGACCCTCAAGGCAATCCTCCATTCTCCCCTTTTTCGGAGCCCCATGAATGTTATTGCCTAGCGCTGTTCATGTGTCCTCCACCTTCGAGTTTGGAGCTATGTTTCACGATTGCCTAAGTGCGGACCCTCAAGGCAATCCTCCATTCTCCCCTTTTTCGGAGCCCCATGAATGTTATTGCCTAGCGCTGTTCATGTGTCCTCCACCTTTGAGTTTGGAGCTATGTTTCATGATTGCCTAAGTGCGGACCCTCAAGGCAATCCTCATTCTCCCCCTTTTTCGGAGCCCCATGAATGTTATTGTCTAGCACTGTTCATGTGTCCTCCACCTTCGAGTTTGGAGCTATGTTTCATGATTGCCTAAGTGCGGACCCTCAAGGCAATCCTCCATTCTCCCCTTTTTCGGAGCCCCATGAATGTTATTGCCTAGCGCTGTTCATGTGTCCTCCACCTTCGAGTTTGGAGCTATGTTTCATGATTGCCTAAGTGCGGACCCTCAAGGCAATCCTCCATTCTCCCCTTTTTCGGAGCCCCATGAATGTTATTGTCTAGCACCGTTCATGTGTCCTCCACCTTCGAGTTTGGAGCTATGTTTCACGATTGCCTAAGTGCGGACCCTCAAGCAATCCTCCATTCTCCCCTTTTTCGGAGCCCCAAGAATGTTATTGCCTAGCGCTGTTCATGTGTCCTCCACCTTCGAGTTTGGAGCTATGTTTCACGATTGCCTAAGTGCGGACCCTCAAGGCAATCCTCCATTCTCCCCCTTTTTCGGAGCCCCATGAATGTTATTGCCTAGCGCTGTTCATGTGTCCTCCACCTTCGAGTTTGGAGCTATGTTTCATGATTGCCTAAGTGCGGACCCTCAAGGCAATCCTCCATTCTCCCCTTTTTCGGAGCCCCATGAATGTTATTGCCTAGCGCTGTTCATGTGTCCTCCACCTTCGAGTTTGGAGCTATGTTTCATGATTGCCTAAGTGCGGACCCTCAAGGCAATCCTCCATTCTCCCCTTTTTCGGAGCCCCATGAATGTTATTGCTAGCACTGTTCATGTGTCCTCCACCTTCGAGTTTGGAGCTATGTTTCATGATTGCCTAAGTGCGGACCCTCAAGGCAATCCTCCATTCTCCCCTTTTTCGGAGCCCCATGAATGTTATTGTCTAGCGCTGTTCATGTGTCCTCCACCTTCGAGTTTGGAGCTATGTTTCACGATTGCCTAAGTGCGGACCCTCAAGTCAATCCTCCATTCTCCCCTTTTTCGGAGCCCCATGAATGTTATTGCCTAGCGCTGTTCATGTGTCCTCCACCTTCGAGTTTGGAGCTATGTTTCACGATTGCCTAAGTGCGGACCCTCAAGGCAATCCTCCATTCTCCCCCTTTTTCGGAGCCCCATGAATGTTATTGCCTAGCACTGTTCATGTGTCCTCCACCTTCGAGTTTGGAGCTATGTTTCATGATTGCCTAAGTGTGGACCCTCAAGGCAATCCTCCATTCTCCCCCTTTTTCAGAGCCCCATGAATGTTATTGCCTAGCGCTGTTCATGTGTCCTCCACCTTCGAGTTTGGAGCTATGTTTCAGATTGCCTAAGTGCGGACCCTCAAGGCAATCCTCCATTCTCCCCCTTTTTCGGAGCCCCATGAATGTTATTGCCTAGCACTGTTCATGTGTCCTCCACCTTCGAGTTTGGAGCTATGTTTCATGATTGCCTAAGTGCGGACCCTCAAGGCAATCCTCCATTCTCCCCCTTTTTCGGAGCCCCATGAATGTTATTGCTAGCGCTGTTCATGTGTCCTCCACCTTCGAGTTTGGAGCTATGTTTCATGATTGCCTAAGTGCGGACCCTCAAGGCAATCCTCCATTCTCCCCTTTTTCGGAGCCCCATGAATGTTATTGCCTAGCGCTGTTCATGTGTCCTCCACCTTCGAGTTTGGAGCTATGTTTCATGATTGCCTAAGTGCGGACCCTCAAGGCAATCCTCCATTCTCCCCCTTTTTCGGAGCCCCATGAATGTTATTGCCTAGCGCTGTTCATGTGTCCTCCACCTTCGAGTTTGGAGCTATGTTTCACGATTGCCTAAGTGCGGACCCTCAAGCAATCCTCCATTCTCCCCTTTTTTCGGAGCCCCATGAATGTTATTGCCTAGCGCTGTTCATGTGTCCTCCACCTTCGAGTTTGGAGCTATGTTTCATGATTGCCTAAGTGCGGACCCTCAAGGCAATCCTCCATTCTCCCCTTTTTCGGAGCCCCATGAATGTTATTGTCTAGCACTGTTCATGTGTCCTCCACCTTCGAGTTTGGAGCTATGTTTCATGATTGCCTAAGTGCGGACCCTCAAGGCAATCCTCCATTCTCCCCTTTTTCGGAGCCCCATGAATGTTATTGCCTAGCGCTGTTCATGTGTCCTCCACCTTCGAGTTTGGAGCTATGTTTCACGATTGCCTAAGTGCGGACCCTCAAGGCAATCCTCCATTCTCCCCCTTTTTCGGAGCCCCATGAATGTTATTGCCTAGCGCTGTTCATGTGTCCTCCACCTTCGAGTTTGGAGCTATGTTTCATGATTGCCTAAGTGCGGACCCTCAAGTCAATCCTCCATTTCTCCCCTTTTTCGGAGCCCCATGAATGTTATTGCTAGCCTGTTCATGTGTCCTCCACCTTCGAGTTTGGAGCTATGTTTCATGATTGCCTAAGTGCGGACCTCAAGGCAATCCTCCATTCTCCCCTTTTTCGGAGCCCCATGAATGTTATTGCCTAGCGCTGTTCATGTGTCCTCCACCTTCGAGTTTGGAGCTATGTTTCATGATTGCCTAAGTGCGGACCCTCAAGGCAATCCTCCATTCTCCCCCTTTTTCGGAGCCCCATGAATGTTATTGTCTAGCACTGTTCATGTGTCCTCCACCTTCGAGTTTGGAGCTATGTTTCATGATTGCCTAAGTGCGGACCCTCAAGTGCAATCCTCCATTCTCCCCTTTTTTGGGAGCACCATGAATGTTATTGCCTAGCGCTGTTCATGTGTCCTCCACCTTCGAGTTTGGAGCTATGTTTCACGATTGCCTAAGTGTGGACCCTCAGGGCAATCCTCCATTCTCCCCCTTTTTTCGGAGCCCCATGAATGTTCTTGCCTAGCGCTGTTCATGTGTCCTCCACCTTCGAGTTTGGAGCTATGTTTCATGATTGCCTAAGTGCGGACCCTCAAGTCAATCCTCCATTTCTCCCCTTTTTCGGAGCCCCATGAATGTTATTGCCTAGCGCTGTTCATGTGTCCTCCACCTTCGAGTTTGGAGCTATGTTTCATGATTGCCTAAGTGCGGACCCTCAAGTCAACCCTCCATTTCTCCCCTTTTTCGGAGCCCCATGAATGTTATTGTCTAGCGCTGTTCATGTGTCCTCCACCTTCGAGTTTGGAGCTATGTTTCATGATTGCCTAAGTGCGGACCCTCAAGTCAATCCTCCATTTCTCCCCTTTTTCGGAGCCCCATGAATGTTATTGTCTAGCACTGTTCATGTGTCCTCCACCTTCGAGTTTGGAGCTATGTTTCACGATTGCCTAAGTATGGTCCCTCAAGTCAATCCTCCATTCTCCCCTTTTTTCGGAGCCCCATGAATGTTATTGCCTAGCGCTGTTCATGTGTCCTCCACCTTCGAGTTTGGAGCTATGTTTCATGATTGCCTAAGTGCGGACCCTCAAGGCAATCCTCCATTCTCCCCTTTTTCGGAGCCCCATGAATGTTATTGCCTAGCGCTGTTCATGTGTCCTCCACCTTCGAGTTTGGAGCTATGTTTCACGATTGCCTAAGTGTGGACCCTCAAGGCAATCCTCCATTCTCCCCTTTTTTCGGAGCCCCATGAATGTTATTGCCTAGCGCTGTTCATTTGTCCTCCACCTTCGAGTTTGGAGCTATGTTTCATGATTGCCTAAGTGCGGACCTCAAGCAATCCTCATTCTCCCCTTTTTCGGAGCCCCATGAATGTTATTGTCTAGCACTGTTCATGTGTCCTCCACCTTCGAGTTTGGAGCTATGTTTCATGATTGCCTAAGTGCGGACCCTCAAGGCAATCCTCCATTCTCCCCCTTTTTCGGAGCCCCATGAATGTTATTGCCTAGCGCTGTTCATGTGTCCTCCACCTTCGAGTTTGGAGCTATGTTTCATGATTGCCTAAGTGCGGACCCTGAAGGCAATCCTCCATTCTTCCCCTTTTTCGGAGACCCATGAATGTTATTTCCTAGCGCTGTTCATGTGTCCTCCACCTTCGAGTTTGGAGCTATGTTTCATGATTGCCTAAGTGCGGACCCTCAAGGCAATCCTCCATTCTTCCCCTTTTTCGGAGCCCCATGAATGTTATTGCCTAGCGCTGTTCATGTGTCCTCCACCTTCGAGTTTGGAGCTATGTTTCACGATTGCCTAAGTGTGGACCTCAAGGCAATCCTCCATTCTCCCCTTTTTTCGGAGCCCCATGAATGTTATTGCCTAGCGCTGTTCATGTGTCCTCCACCTTCGAGTTTGGAGCTATGTTTCATGATTGCCTAAGTGCGGACCCTCAAGGCAATCCTCCATTCTCCCCCTTTTTCGGAGCCCCATGAATGTTATTGTCTAGCACTGTTCATGTGTCCTCCACCTTCGAGTTTGGAGCTATGTTTCACGATTGCCTAAGTACGGACCCTCAAGGCAATCCTCCATTCTCCCCTTTTTCGGAGCCCCATGAATGTTATTGCCTAGCGCTGTTCATGTGTCCTCCACCTTCGAGTTTGGAGCTATGTTTCATGATTGCCTAAGTGCGGACCCTCAAGGCAATCCTCCATTCTCCCCCTTTTTCGGAGCCCCATGAATGTTATTGCCTAGCGCTGTTCATGTGTCCTCCACCTTCGAGTTTGGAGCTATGTTTCATGATTGCCTAAGTGCGGACCCTCAAGGCAATCCTCCATTCTCCCCTTTTTCGGAGCCCCATGAATGTTATTGCTAGCCTGTTCATGTGTCCTCCACCTTCGAGTTTGGAGCTATGTTTCATGATTGCCTAAGTGCGGACCTCAAGTCAATCCTCCATTCTCCCCTTTTTCGGAGCCCCATGAATGTTATTGCCTAGCGCTGTTCATGTGTCCTCCACCTTCGAGTTTGGAGCTATGTTTCATGATTGCCTAAGTGCGGACCCTCAAGGCAATCCTCCATTCTCCCCTTTTTCGGAGCCCCATGAATGTTATTGTCTAGCACTGTTCATGTGTCTCCACCTTCGAGTTTGGAGCTATGTTTCACGATTGCCTAAGTGCGGACCCTCAAGTCAATCCTCCATTCTCCCTTTTTTTCGGAGCCCCATGAATGTTATTGCCTAGCGCTGTTCATGTGTCCTCCACCTTCGAGTTTGGAGCTATGTTTCATGATTGCCTAAGTGCGGACCTCAAGGCAATCCTCCATTCTCACACTTTTTCGGATCCCTATGAATGTTATTGCCTAGCGCTGTTCATGTGTCCTCCACCTTCGAGTTTGGAGCTATGTTTCACGATTGCCTAAGTGTGGACCCTCAAGGCAATCCTCCATTCTCCCCTTTTTTCGGAGCCCCATGAATGTCATTGCCTAGCGCTGTTCATGTGTCCTCCACCTTCGAGTTTTGAGCTATGTTTCATGATTGCCTAAGTGCGGACCTCAAGCAATCCTCCATTCTCCCCTTTTTCGGAGCCCCATGAATGTTATTGTCTAGCACTGTTCATGTGTCCTCCACCTTCGAGTTTGGAGCTATGTTTCATGATTGCCTAAGTGCGGACCCTCAAGGCAATCCTCCATTCTCCCCTTTTTCGGAGCCCCATGAATGTTATTGTCTAGCGCTGTTCATGTGTCCTCCACCTTCGAGTTTGGAGCTATGTTTCATGATTGCCTAAGTGCGGACCCTCAAGTCAATCCTCCATTCTCCCCTTTTTCGGAGCACCATGAATGTTATTGCCTAGCGCTGTTCATGTGTCCTCCACCTCCGAGTTTGGAGCTATGTTTCATGATTGCCTAAGTGCGGACCCTCAAGGCAATCCTCCATTCTCCCCCTTTTTCGGAGCCCCATGAATGTTATTGCCTAGCGCTGTTCATGTGTCCTCCACCTTCGAGTTTGGAGCTATGTTTCACGATTGCCTAAGTGTGGACCTCAAGGCAATCCTCCATTCTCCCCTTTTTTCGGAGCCCCATGAATGTTCTTGCTAGCGCTGTTCATGTGTCCTCCACCTTCGAGTTTGGAGCTATGTTTCATGATTGCCTAAGTGCGGACCCTCAAGCAATCCTCCATTCTCCCCTTTTTCGGAGCCCCATGAATGTTATTGTCTAGCACTGTCATGTGTCCTCCACCTCGAGTTTGGAGCTATGTTTCATGATTGCCTAAGTGCGGACCCTCAAGGCAATCCTCCATTCTCCCCTTTTTCGGAGCCCCATGAATGTTATTGCCTAGCGCTGTTCATGTGTCCTCCACCTTCGAGTTTGGAGCTATGTTTCATGATTGCCTAAGTGCGGACCCTCAAGGCAATCCTCCATTCTCCCCTTTTTCGGAGCCCCATGATGTTATTGTCTAGCACTGTTCATGTGTCCTCCACCTTCGAGTTTGGAGCTATGTTTCACGATTGCCTAAGTGTGGACCCTCAATGGCAATCCTCCATTCTCCCCCTTTTTTCGGAGCCCCATGAATGTTATTGCCTAGCGCTGTTCATGTGTCCTCCACCTTCGAGTTTGGAGCTATGTTTCACGATTGCCTAAGTGTGGAACCTCAAGGAAATCCTCCATTCTCCCCCTTTTTTCGGAGCCCCATGAATGTTATTGCCTAGCGCTGTTCATGTGTCCTCCACCTTCGAGTTTGGAGCTATGTTTCATGATTGCCTAAGTGCGGACCCTCAAGGCAATCCTCCATTCTCCCCTTTTTCGGAGCCCCATGAATGTTGTTGTCTAGCACTGTTCATGTGTCCTCCACCTTCGAGTTTGGAGCTATGTTTCATGATTGCCTAAGTGCGGACCCTCAAGGCAATCCTCCATTCTCCCCCTTTTTCGGAGCCCCATGAATGTTATTGCCGAGCGCCGTTCATGTGTCCTCCACCTTCGAGTTTGGAGCTATGTTTCATGATTGCCTAAGTGCGGACCCTGAAGGCAATCCTCCATTCTTCCCCTTTTTCGGAGCCCCATGACTGTTATTGTCTAGCACTGTTCATGTGTACTCCACCTTCGAGTTTGGAGCTATGTTTCACGATTGCCTAAGTATGGTCCCTCAAGTACAATCCTCCATTCTCCCTTTTTTTTTCGGAGCCCCATGAATGTTATTGCCTAGCGCTGTTCATGTGTCCTCCACCTTCGAGTTTGGAGCAATGTTTCACGATTGCCTAAGTTTGGAACCTCAAGGAAATCCTCCATTCTCCCCCTTTTTTCGGAGCCCCATGAATGTTCTTGCCTAGCGTTGTTCATGTGTCCTCCACCTTCGAGTTTGGAGCTATGTTTCATGATTGCCTAAGTGCGGACCCTCAAGGCAATCCTCCATTCTTCCCCTTTTTCGGAGCCCCATGAATGTTGTTGTCTAGTATTGTTCATGTGTCCTCCACCTTCGAGTTTGGAGCTATGTTTCATGATTGCCTAAGTGCGGACCTTCAAGTACAATCCTCCATTCTCCCTTTTCTTTTTCGGAGCCCCATGAATGTTATTGCCTAGCGCTGTTCATGTGTCCTCCACCTTCGAGTTTGGAGCTATGTTTCATGATTGCCTAAGTGCGGACCCTGAAGGCAATCCTCCATTCTTCCCCTTTTTCGGAGCCCCATGACTGTTATTGTCTAGCACTGTTCATGTGTACTCCACCTTCGAGTTTGGAGCTATGTTTCACGATTGCCTAAGTATGGTCCCTCAAGTACAATCCTCCATTCTCCCTTTTTTTTTTCGGAGCCCCATGAATGTTATTGCCTAGCGCTGTTCATGTGTCCTCCACATTCGAGTTTGGAGCTATGTTTCACGATTGCCTAAGTGTGGAACCTCAAGGAAATCCTCCATTCTCCCCCTTTTTTCGGAGCCCCATGAATGTTATTGCCTAGCGCTGTTCATGTGTCCTCCTCCTTCGAGTTTGGTGCTATGTTTCACGATTGCCTAAGTGTGGAACCTCAAGGCAATCCTCCATTCTACCCCTTTTTTCGGAGCCCCATGAATGTTCTTGCCTAGCGCTGTTCATTTGTCCTCCACCTTCGAGTTTGGAGCTATGTTTCATGATTGCCTAAGTGCGGAACCTCAAGTCAATCCTAAATTTCTCCCCTTTTTCGGAGCCCCATGAATGTTATTGTCTAGCACCGTCCATGTGTCCTCCACCTCCGAGTTTGGAGCTATGTTTCATGATTGCCTAAGTGCGGACCCTGAAGGCAATCCTCCATTCTTCCCCTTTTTCGGAGCCCCATGATTGTTATTGTCTAGCACTGTTCATGTGTACTCCACCTTCGAGTTTGGAGCTATGTTTCACGATTGCCTAAGTATGGTCCCTCAAGTACAATCCTCCATTCTCCCTTTTTTTTTCGGAGCCCCATGAATGTTATTGCCTAGCGCTGTTCATGTGTCCTCCACATTCGAGTTTGGAGCTATGTTTCACGATTGCCTAAGTGTGGAACCTCAAGGAAATCCTCCATTCTCCCCCTTTTTTCGGAGCCCCATGAATGTTATTGCCTAGCGCTGTTCATGTGTCCTCCTCCTTCGAGTTTGGTAGCTATGTTTCACGATTGCCTAAGTGTGGAACCTCAAGGCAATCCTCCATTCTACCCCTTTTTTCGGAGCCCCATGAATGTTCTTGCCTAGCGCTGTTCATTTGTCCTCCACCTTCGAGTTTGGAGCTATGTTTCATGATTGCCTAAGTGCGGAACCTCAAGTCAATCCTAAATTTCTCCCTTTTTCGGAGCCCCATGAATGTTATTGTCTAGCACCGTCCATGTGTCCTCCACCTCCGAGTTTGGAGCTATGTTTCATGATTGCCTAAGTGCGGACCCTCAAGGCAATCCTCCATTCTCCCCCTTTTTCGGAGCCCCATGAATGTTATTGCCGAGCGCCGTTCATGTGTCCTCCACCTTCGAGTTTGGAGCTATGTTTCATGATTGCCTAAGTGCGGACCCTGAAGGCAATCCTCCATTCTTCCCCTTTTTTGGAGACCCATGAATGTTATTGCTAGCCTGTTCATGTGTCTCCACTTCGAGTTTGGAGCTATGTTTCAGATTGCTAAGTGGACCTCAAGTAATCCTCCATTCTCCCTTTTTCGGAGCCCCATGAATGTTATTGCTAGCGCTGTTCATGTGTCCTCCACCTTCGAGTTTGGAGCAATGTTTCACGATTGCCTAAGTGTGGACCTCAAGGCAATCCTCCATTCTCCCCCTTTTTCGGAGCCCCATGAATGTTTTGCTAGCGCTGTTCATGTGTCCTCCACCTTCGAGTTTGGAGCTATGTTTCATGATTGCCTAAGTGCGGACCTCAAGCAATCCTCCATTCTCCCTTTTTCGGAGCCCCATGAATGTTATTGTCTAGCCGTTCATGTGTCCTCCACCTTCGAGTTTGGAGCTATGTTTCATGATTGCCTAAGTGCGGACCTCAAGGCAATCCTCCATTCTCCCCCTTTTTCGGAGCCCATGAATGTTATTGCTAGCGCTGTTCATGTGTCCTCCACCTTCGAGTTTGGAGCTATGTTTCATGATTGCCTAAGTGCGGACCCTGAAGGCAATCCTCCATTCTCCCCTTTTTCGGAGCCCATGAATGTTATTGTCCTAGCGCTGTTCATGTGTCCTCCACCTTCGAGTTTGGAGCTATGTTTCATGATTGCCTAAGTGCGGACCTCAAGGCAATCCTCCATTCTCCCCTTTTCGGAGCCCCATGAATGTTATTGCTAGCTGTTCATGTGTCCTCCACCTTCGAGTTTGGAGCTATGTTCAGATTGCTATGTGGACCCTCAAGGCAATCCTCCATTCTCTTTTTTTTTCGGAGCCCCATGAATGTTATTGCCTAGCGCTGTTCATGTGTCCTCCACCTTCCGAGTTTGGAGCTATGTTTCATGATTGCTAAGTGCGGACCCTCAAGGCAATCCTCCATTCTCCCCCTTTTTCGGAGCCCCATGAATGTTATTGCCTAGCACTGTTCATGTGTCCTCCACCTTCGAGTTGGAGCATGTTTCA